>NW_024701539.1:0-1503 GCF_008729295.1 Plectropomus leopardus | reverse complement strand
GCTGAAAATGTCTCAAAAACACATTAAATAGCGTGTGAAAGCACACCATTGCACAGAATATTGCAAAAATGGCAAAAAACACTCAATCAACTTTTACGTCGTAATGATAACTTTTTTAAGAAAAAAAAACATCCAGTTTAACTGGGCTGCAAAAGTTTTTGTGACAAAGTGTAACTAAGAAAATGTTTGCACACTGAAGGCGAAAACACTGAGGCAAATACCAGAGATGTTTTTTATTTTTTCTGTGAAACTAGCTTGACAGACGACATAGCAGAGGAGCGCGCTGGCTTAAATCTGGCAGGGCGAGGTGTGGTGAAGGAGGGTGGAGGGGGGTTAAGTAGCCTGACAGTTTATCCAAACCTGCTGACTTTGAGTGGAGGGTGAGATAGAGTAGAGACTTGAGAGAATCCTAGAAAACAGGGGATAGAGGAGGAGGAGAGGAGCTTAAGGACAAACTCTGGGATTAGACCTGATGGCGTGAGAGAGAGGGACTGAGAGCAAGCGAGTGGGAGTGAGGAAGGAGATGGTTGTGTAATGTGATTGACCACACCTGTTCTGGTTTGTGTGTGTCCAAGGAGGGGGAGGCAGCAGTGTGTACAGTGTGTGTGTATGTTTATCACTGTGTTTGAGGGTGCCCGGCTTACACTTAAACCGCCACACAGCGACCATATTGCTTCCACTAAGTGCTTGTGTGTGCTGGTAGAATAAAACACCAACATGGCAGATACTGTACGAAACACACCGATTCCCAGAGATACTGTGAGGAGATGAGAAAGGGGAGCAAGAAAAGGTTGCAAAAAGGGAGGGCAAAGAAATGAAAATGAGCTGACGACAGCACAGAAAGAAAGGGAGGAAAGAAAGGGACAGACACGCAGAGAGAAAGCCTTACCAGGTGGTCTGATTCCCATGTGCTGCTGGCCGTCCATGACGAAGCCCCCCATCGGCTGGCCATCTGGATTGTAGGGAGCTCCTTGACTTACTGTGGATGGAGGAGGAGACAGAGGGAGGGAGGGAAAGAGGGATTGGAGGGAGGGGACGGAGTGGTCAATTAGTGCTTTTAATTAAGGCTCAGTGGCCGAAGCGGGATCATCTGGTGGCCGGTGCACGCACAGGGAGCCGCCGTTGCGTTTCAACGTCATTCTGCTCCGTGTCTGTCCAGCCGGCTCTCCACTATAAGCCCCTGGTAGACTTTTAATGCGTCTAAATGCTCTAATAGGGATCGGACTGAGAGAGTTCAACACACACTACGGTTCACTAAGGTGAGATCTGAGCCATCTGGAAGAAGTGACGACTGAGTGACTGATTAAAAAAAAACAAAACAACATTTTTACGAGTCTGAAATCCTGTTTGGGTTACACTTTTTTTTCTTATTTTACTTTATTATTAGTTTTTTTCCCCTTTTTTTAAGTAGCTTTAACATAATTTAAGTATACACACCACACAGCATCATATATATTGTGTTTGAACCTGGTTCACATTTTTATTAAAGCTCTTTGAGTTTAT
>NW_024701538.1:0-616 GCF_008729295.1 Plectropomus leopardus | reverse complement strand
ATACAGTATTTGTGAGACTTAAATGAATAGTTTTTGAGAATGGCTGATGATTCTGCGACACGCTTTGAGCCATCTTTCCTCGCTGTTTATCATTCAAATGTGACATTTCTGTGATTGCACATAATCACACAAGACTGCTTCAACCTTGCAGGTGTCTCTAATAGGAAGTGATTAAGTGAGACAAGCTAATCATTGCAGCGTGTCACTCGTGTGTGTGTGCTTGTGTGTGTTTGTTCAAGAGGAGGCTGTGGATTGTGCGGATTTTGTTGCCAGGCATGATGGAGAGATACGTTTTGTGTGTTTGACTCAAACTAAGCCGTTGCCAAATGTTCCACTTCTGTCTCGCTTTAACACTACAATGACATCGATTGGTCTTTGATGTCATATGTCAAAAGCTATGGTTACATAGACAATATTTCTTCAATCTGATTGAAATGATTCCATCTTCTTAAATATGAAAATTTGCTGCTTCTCCTTTTCATATATGACAGTAAAGAAGGAGTCTTTTGGTTTTGGACTGTTGGCTGGATAAGAGATGCAATGGTGTCGGTTTTGGTTCTGGGAAATTTGGATGAGCATTTTTCACTTTTTTTGGTCAATATTTTATGGTCTAAAC
>NW_024701537.1:0-475 GCF_008729295.1 Plectropomus leopardus | reverse complement strand
CTGTTTGGAGATCATGCTTTTTCTTTCTTAAAGATATTGTCCTCTTTTACTATATGCACGGTTTCTACAGCTTAAGACAAGGTAGATTTCAGACTTATTAGGACTTTTTTAATGCCACACAGAACTAAGTTCAAGACCAATTTTCTAATAACCAAAATTAATAAAGACCTGTTTTTTGCCCAGTGAAAATGTTAGACTATCAACATCAAATGTTGGAAAAAACATTTTTTTTAGAGTGGAACACATGGAAGATAATCAACATATTATATTATCATACAAATATCTATTTGGTTTATTTAGTTTACAAACATGTGAGATTCCACTGCTTGGATTCCCCTCATGAAAAGTTTAAGAAGAGAAATTTATCATATTATTTAACAAAAAAATAGATGTTACCAATTATTTTGAGAGTTTACAGCGCAACATTAGAAAAAAAGGTTCATAAAACCCTACTTCCCATGTCTGAGCATTTATA
>NW_024701536.1:0-761 GCF_008729295.1 Plectropomus leopardus | reverse complement strand
AAATATTAGTAAAATATAATGTGCAAAGTGTGCATAATTCACTGCTGCAGATTCTTGGCTTTAAAAAAAAATCACCACAGCATTATTCTCCATCAGAATAGACTACTTCTCTATAAATGTATTTAAATGTGGATTAGCTCATTCCGTCAGGCAAAAATATCTATCAGTATTACGCCTATGAGTCATTCCAGGCGTTGCATCTGTTTTTTTCCCACTGGGCCTGAAAAAATTCTAGGCGTAACGCCAGCAAATCTTAATTGTGTTATTACAAACTTTGTTTGCAAAATGACTAATAAATCTACCTTGTACCTTGTATGTTTTAACTTTGCCTCAATAATGCTGGATTACTGATCATTGAATAGATATATCAATTGAGATCAATGTAATCTCACACCTCTGGTATGTACATTTTAAAATGTGTGTTACACATGCAATGCACTTTGGTGTCTCTGTGTCATTTTTTCCCTCCGTACAGCCTTTTCTTAATCAATAACTGGAAAGCACTGGTCTTCATCGCCTAGCAACAACTATTGTATGAGGGTCACATTATCATAAAATTATTTGTGTGATTTATTATTTATTTCAGAACGGTAATGTGATTCAGAGCTACGGTGGAGGTGACCGTTTCACATCTCCCTGACTAAAGAAAATCACAAATGAACAAACTTACATCAGATATGTACATACACTCATGTGTGTTTGTACATGTGTTTATATATATATATATATGTGTGTGTGTTCACACACACACACACACACAG
>NW_024701535.1:0-396 GCF_008729295.1 Plectropomus leopardus | reverse complement strand
GTGCCTGCCAGAGTTCAATCATTTCCAGTCAGACAATAGCAAAATTGGTGCCATAAACATTTCTAGCTCTCTCTTATTACATCCTTGGTCACGCCACAACTTTTACATTGAAAGATGTGTGCCATTCTCTAGGTCTCTTCCTCTTCCTTTACCGCGTGTCCAGCTCACCCCTGCTGCTGCCAGTAATGTTTGAATTATGAGGAAGCCAGAGGGGCTCAGCTCCCCTACAAGATATCAGAGGCACACTGGAAGCAATACAGGGTCAGGTCTGGGAGTGGTTTGTAATAATAATTAGCCCTTAATTTAATTAATAAATGACAACCCCTGCAGTGGTTAACACTTTGAAACCTAGGTAAAGTGGTTTGTTTTCTTTCAAAGACAGGGTGCGAAGGCGAT
>NW_024701534.1:0-991 GCF_008729295.1 Plectropomus leopardus | reverse complement strand
AAAAAAATCAGGTTATTATTTTTTTCCCCCAATTTCATTCAATTTGATGGACATTTCTTGCCAAATTGGTCATTGCCTTTAATGTTTTTGAAAAAAAAATGCTCAGGTGGATCCCTCAAGAAAAAAGGTTGGGAACTACTGACATATAGCTCTGAGAACATTTAGGAACATTTTTCACAGTTTGTAAATAATCGTATTAATCAATCTTATGCATGCTGTTAAGCCTGCATGCAGGACTTTTATTCATTCTCCTGTCCAGTGTTTTGAAACTGTGCCACAGTCGTTGGATATTGTGTAAAAATAAAAAAAAAATAGGAAGGAAAGACCTTCGCCTGCAGAGTGTGTGTTGATGTATAGAAGAGGAACAGTGTGTTTGTGTGTGTCCTCAGTGGCTTCTGAGTGCATCATTTGTCATACAAAGCCTTCATTCTTCTACAGGACAAACTGGAGAAGACCTCGCTGTCTGATACACCACCACTAAATAAATGTTTAATGCCCCTCTGGCTGACAACAACTTGTGTTTTCCCAGCAGTCACTGCTATTTGTTTGTTTATTAGTTGGGAGGAGAGGAAAGCATGGGTGGATGAAAGGAGGGGAGCTGACAGAGGCAGAGAGCCGTTCAATAATGTCTGTGGGAAGATTGACCTCTGACATTCTGGAAAGGCCAGTCTCTGAAGAAAGACGGCACGTCTGCTAAAGACGGCAAATGTAGTCGCACACACACAAACACAAACACACAAATTAAGCCCCAAACAGTATCGAATATCAAACCACAAGAAAGAAAAACAAGTTGAAGCAAGATGCAAAAAAGGGCTCATTTAATTGATTTATCCTTCAGTGATGAGATTTTTTTTTGCAGTTTATTGAATCTTTAGTCTATGAAATGTCTAGCCCGGGAACAAGATGACTCTGCGGGATCATGTTTTTTATTTGCTATGGCACAGATGTCTGGTCCCCCTCACATGCAAACAGATTTTCACCAAACCAGAGT
>NW_024701533.1:0-784 GCF_008729295.1 Plectropomus leopardus | reverse complement strand
TATAGTATCGTAAAAAAAAAAAAAGTCGAAGCACAATCAGGCGTTTGTAGATCTGTTGTATAAAAGCAGTCTCACACTCGAGGTCGTGTGTTGTTCTGTATATCATGCTGTGCTTTTTTGTGGCTATTTTTTCATGCTGTACTGTTGTTTGGTATATTCAGTCGAGGCTGCTGATGGCGTAATGAGTGCTCTCATTACCTAGGTGAAGATTTCCGCCCTTCTCCTTCTGACTACATTTTGAAAGGGCACTACTTTTTGGAGGGTAGTGACACTTTGGGAGAATTGGGATTCAGCCTATGATTCTAGGGTTATTACAGTACATGTACAGTCAAAGTACATGTCAAAGACTAATACTTACAGGATCGGAAAACCAACGATTAGGAATGAAAGGCCTCTGCTGCTCCACACACACCACCTTTCTCATGTCTTCAAAGCTGGGGTCATTTGGCACCTGATCGTAGAATGGAGGCTTGTACTCCTCAACAATGCCTGGAAGACCAAATTGAGATGAAAGAAATTAGCAACTGGAGGATGAACTTGTGGTAAATTAGGTCTCCCTCCTCGGCAGGGCTTGAAGCCAATCTGAATATATGTACAAATCAATAAAAAAAATCATAAGTGGTTATTTACTATGTCACAGTCCTAAAAATTCACTAAATGGATCCCACTCACCATTGCTGTATGTGCGCCTTGCTATCTCCCACAGCACCAGCCCAAAGGCCCAGATGTCCACTCTCTTATAGGCATCAAAGCAGTCTGTCTGAATGGTCTCGTCCAGCACCTC
>NW_024701532.1:0-587 GCF_008729295.1 Plectropomus leopardus | reverse complement strand
TCGGTTCCCTATCTGTTCTGTGCCATTTCCTAGATCTCCTTCTCTGTGTCCTGCTTGTTCTGCACTGTCTTCTGGATCTCCTTTCTGTTCTTCTGCTTGTACTGCACCGTCTTCCTTATCACCTTCTTGGTGTCCTACCTTTACTGCACCATCTTCCGGATCTCCCTCTCTGTCTCCTGCCTGTTCTGCACAGTCTACTGGTTCCCCTTTCTGGTCGTCTGCCTGTACTGCTCCGTCTTCTGGATCTCCTTCTGTGTCTCCTGTCTGTACTGCTCCGTCTTCTGGATCTCCTTCTCTGTCTCCTGCCTGTTCTGCACAGTCTACTGGTTCCCTTTTCTGGTCGTCTGCTTGTACTGCTCCATCTTCTGGATCTCCTTCTGTGTCTCCTGTCTGTACTGTACCATCCTCCAATTCTCCTCCTCGGTCTCCTGCTTGTGCTTCACAATCTTCTGGATCTCTTTCTCGGTATCCTCTCTGTTCTGCACTGTTTACTGGATCTTCCTCTAGGTCTCCTGCTTGTACTGCACCATTTTCTAGTGCTCCTTCTCTGTCTTCTGTTTGTGCTGGACCATCTTCTGGATCTCCTT
>NW_024701531.1:0-976 GCF_008729295.1 Plectropomus leopardus | reverse complement strand
AAAAAAGTGAGAAGTTGGTAAAGTCCTATGTTGGAAACAGAGCTGCCATTTTTATCTGGTGTTCATCTACAATAATATGAATCGATTTAAAGAAACACAAGAGCTGACACAGACATGTCAATCTTAATCCCCCCCCCCCCCCCCAAAATAAAAAGCAACTTCAAGGAGAATTCAAAACTGTTACAAACATATTATTTGTGCGTTCCTGAATAATGCATTTAGACTCTGGTATATCCCTATTCCCTTCAGTAAAGTGTGTGATATAAGTATCCACGTCATGTGTGCATACCTGTCTCTGTTTGAGGAAGTCCAGCGCTATTTGGACATTCTGTAGTCGATGAAATCTCATTCGCCCCTTTTCTCTGGGCTGCAAAAAAAAGAAAGGAGACAAAATAATGAGTAAGGTCAACAAAATAATTTAAACTTAGTGTTTTTAGTGACAAACGCAGGAGGCAGCAGTGAGTGCAAATAAAGCTGAATTCAATCCAGAGTGCAGTGAAATAAAAAAAAAAAAAAAAAGTCAGCGCAGTTGTATTGACATGAAATGGTCCTCTGGGAGGCACTGTCTTCAACAGGAGCTGTTAAAGACATGCCGAAAACTCAGGAGCAAATGACACCCAAACCATGCTGGCTATGAATGAAAAAAGCAAACTTAATATCAAACCTTTTTTCCCTTTTGTTTATTCAACACACATTCAGTCATTTGGTTTAGAGGAAGGAAAGATGAAGTTTAAGAGAGAGAAAGAGGAAAGAAAACACACAAACATCACAAACACTGTTGCTGCAAAAAGTAGATAAGTGCAGAATGCAGTTGTGGGTTCACACTGTGCTGGTAAAAAAGAAGGTTCACTCAGGATTAGTCATCACATCGAGAGGAGAGGAGAGGAGAGGAGAGGAGAGTGGAGGAGAGGAGAGTGGAGGGGAGGAGTGTCTTAGTGACATGACGAACACTCAGGTGTGAATGTCCTCCAAACCA
>NW_024701530.1:0-485 GCF_008729295.1 Plectropomus leopardus | reverse complement strand
TAAAAATTCCATATTATAACATCATAAAGAATGTCACTGTATAGTATGTTGAAAAAACATCACAAAAAATGTCAACTGAAATGGAATTTAAAACATTCCCAATATAAGGTCAGGTCTGAGTGCAGTAAACAAACATTAACAATAACAGAGAGCCAGAAAGCGCAGCTAGTACCGGTGTATCAACACTGCAGAAAATATTGAAATCATTTCAAATATTCAGAATCTATACTTTTGACAGCACTATACTGCTTTTAACTTCAGTTTTTTATAGTGTTACCTTTCTGAACAGATTTATGTGTTTGGACTGGGCTTGGAAAAAGAAAATACTGTTGGTATGCATTTTTTAGTAGTGACACCATGGTTCAGGTAAAATACCTTCTTCAGTTTTCCAGCTCTTATCTTCAAACCCAGATAACCTCCTGTGCCATAGGAAGTTGTTGAGAATTCAATGACGAAATAATGGACTTTGTGCCACTAAAATACAA
>NW_024701529.1:0-494 GCF_008729295.1 Plectropomus leopardus | reverse complement strand
GTATGTATGCCTCCCTCAGGCAACATTATTAGAACTGACCCTGTGAAAAGTTATGCAGATGATCCGCAGTTTCTTTGTTATGCAGATGATGTACAATTATATTCATCTATCAGACCAATTCTATTTACTTTAAATATGCTTCCCTCAGGCAACATTTTCAGAAATTACTCTGTAATTTTTCCTTGTCTATGCAGATGATACACTATTATATCTATTATATAATCATATGGTGAGTACTATGACTTTTGGTACTTTAAGTATGCTCTGATTGTAATACTTTTCATATTAGAATTTGAATGCAGGAACTTAACTTGTAACAGAGTATTTCTAAACTGTTGTATTACCACTTTTACCCAAGTAAAAGGTCTGAGTGCTTCTTCCACCACCTCTCTCCTCATGTCTGCTGTAAAAAAAAAAATAAAAAAAAATGTCGACAGAGGGAGTTTAGTGGTGTACAAGAGGGCAAACGCAATTATGGTTTCTTTGCTAATGTG
>NW_024701528.1:0-1546 GCF_008729295.1 Plectropomus leopardus | reverse complement strand
ATGTCTGCTTTGTAAAAAAACAACCTTTTTTCACAAGACTTTTATCACTGAGATGTTCCCAGCTTACAGCTCTTTTAAATCATCTCAGTCCTCTCTTGCCAAGACAAGGAGCCTCCGCCTCATCAGGTCCTTAACCAAGTTCCGGTGACAGCTCTTGAATGTGACCTCTGTTGTCATTGGTCCCAGTAAAATTGACCTATTGTTTACTGTTTCATGGTGTTCTTGATGGTCCACTTCTGTCCAGAGCAGGGCTGAAGGACCAGTAGGTGGCCGAAGAAAGCATTTGCCGGAACCACCTCTAGACAGCGCCCAGTGGCTCGATTTACAATCGAGTCATTCTGCAATGTAGGAGGAGAAATAAGTTTCACAGATGGCCAGTGACAACAATGTTAAATAAATGTATTGCCTAAAAAAAATTAAAACCACACTGGAAAAAATGTGACAATATAGCATGTCATAAAAAATGTCAGAGATATTTCTGACACTTTTGAATGGCATGGCTTTTTTCATATAATTTTGGACGATATAGTTTACTATGACATTGTTGGTGTATTTTTTAACATACTATACTATGACATTTTTTCTATGATTTTGGATACTATACAATGACGATTTCGTTCAGTTTTTCAGCATGCTATATTTTGATGTTTTTGGCCGTTTTTTCCTTCATCATACTATATAATGGCATGTCTTGACCAGCTATACTAAGTGGTTTTCAACTGTTTTTTGGACAAGTCATTTTTTGATATTTTTCGACATACTATACTATGTCATTTTCGGTGAATTTTTAAACATGCTATATTTTGTTGGGGTTTTTTTTACGTTTTTTCATCACACTATACTTTGGTGTGTCTCTACATGCTATACTAAGTTGTTTTCAGCGGTTCATTGGACATGTCATATTTTGACATTTTTGAACATACTATACTATGTAATTTCCAGTGAAATTTTCAACATTCTGTATTTGATGTTCTTGACTATATTTAGATGTTATTGGCTGTTTTTTTATTACACTATACTATGGCGTGTCTCGACACAGATACTAAGTGATTTTCAGCTATTTTTGGGACGTATCAAATTGTGACATTTTTGCCTTACTATACCCTTACATTTGGGTCATTTTGTCGACATGCTATATTATGGTGTTTTTGGCCGTTTTTGCAACTTTCCGCGCTATGGTGGATCTTGGCACGCTATGTGAAGTGGTTTTCAACTGTTTTCAGCTATTTTTGGGAAGTGTTAAATTTTGACATTTTTGCCTTACTGTAGCGTTGCAGTTTGGGTAATTTTTTGACATGCTACATTAGGGTGTTTTTGGCATTTTTTGCAACTTTCTATGCTATGGCGTGTCTCAGCATGCTATTTTAGGTGGTTTTCAACAGTTTTCAGCTATTTTTTGGACAGGTCAAATTTTGACATGTTACGCCTTACTATAGCCTCGCATTTTGGGTCACTTCTTTGGCACATTATATTATGGTGTTTTTGCAACTTTATATGGTATGGCGCGTCTTGGTAAATTATTTGAGGTGGTTTTCAACTGTTCTCA
>NW_024701527.1:0-657 GCF_008729295.1 Plectropomus leopardus | reverse complement strand
AATCAGCACATGATTTAGGCCTGAACCATCTGGCTTTTCAGGACCTGTTGGAACCTGTTGGGCTCGGGTTTAGATTGAGATTTCTAAGCTTCCATATTGGGTTGGAGATGATATTTGACTCTGAGGAAAAATAAATTACATATAAATTGTGTTTCATCACTCCACTTAACGCCATGGTGTAGACTTGAAATGTTACAAAAACACACACATTGCATTGCACAAATTGATGCCTGTTATCCAGAAAGCAACATGGTGTCAGCAGCAAAAACTATCTGGCAGCTCTCCTCTAGTTTTAGACCGTTTTGCTTTCAGTGCTTTATTCTCTCCATCTTCCTCTTGGATTGTAGTTATTCTCTGTCCTTTGTCCTGAGCTCTATCTCCTGATCTTTTTCTCTGTTACTTGCTGTTTCTCCTTTTCTTCGTCTCTTCCTCAAAGGTGCTTTCTTTGACCTTCTCTGCTCCCCTGTTCTCTCCCCTATCCTCCTCCTGCTCCTCTTCTCCTCCCCGAACATCTGTGTGTGTGACAGGTGAGAGAACGGTGACAGTCCCCCGACACTCCTCCCCTCCCCTTTCTCCTCCCATTTTTTTCCCCTTCTTCTCCCTTCGCTGATGCTGGCACTCGCGCCCTCACCTACCATCCCCCCACCGCCAGCCTCC
>NW_024701526.1:0-504 GCF_008729295.1 Plectropomus leopardus | reverse complement strand
TTAAATGCAAATCTATTTATGTCATGTATTTTCTAAAATATAATCAGTTGTCTCTCCCGTTTGGAAACAAGATTTTTTTCTACTGGAGAAAAGTTCAAATATTCCTACTTGTTAAAAGGAAATACATATTTAAGTATTAAAGTACAGGCAGAAATAACTTGATGAAGTGGAATTTTTTTGCAGTGTATACTCCATGTAACTCAAGATTTTGATTAACATGTTACTTTGCCAATTTTCAACCAGCTCAGTGTCATCGCAGCTCCAGGTTAAACAGCGTTTATCTGCACACCAGGGTTCATACAGACAGGGGCAAGTAAATTCAACTCTTTTTAAAGCGCTCATTTTTATTTTCAAGGTTGATTTTTTTTCCTCCATCACCATCTGTTGCATGTGAACTGCACTAACTCATAATGAAACAAACATGCTTTCAGGGTCGAAAATTAGCTTGTTATTAATTAACTGGTTGTTATTATTCAGGCATGTGATTGGCAAAGAAAAATTTAC
>NW_024701525.1:0-574 GCF_008729295.1 Plectropomus leopardus | reverse complement strand
TGTTGGGACACTTTTGATGACATACTATGACATTTCTGGACATTTTTTTTCTTGGCATATATAAAAGAACTAAGCCAGCTATTCGGGTTACTATTTTGTGTGAGAAGAGAAGTGGGATCATTTGAATTGGCTGTAATAAATTTCAAAGGAAATTAATTTTCAACAGAGCAATCTGGCCCAAGCAGGAAACAGGAAGAGCATGCCATCTCTCCAAATCCAACCTAATGCATTCAAACACTGGAACATAATTTGTTTTGCACATTTGGTTGAAAGCAGGTGTCATATTTCCAAGTATACAAAACCTGGAGACCATTTAAAATGGAACTAAACTGGAGTCTGTGGCTTTCGTTTAAAATTACCTAGACATTACTTCTGACTTGCTAAAATGTACTCTGTACCCAAAGACACTGAACTTGTCAATCATCTTAATAAGAGCACCAGTGGATACCTCAGGTCTGGTCAGAATGACCAGGACATCATCTGCGTAGAGTTACATTATCTTTTTTTATCTCCTGTAGTTAGGCTACTTATGTTGGGGCTTGTCCTTATTGCCTCAGCCAGGACAATCCTGCCT
>NW_024701524.1:0-772 GCF_008729295.1 Plectropomus leopardus | reverse complement strand
GAGAACATCTTGGATTTGTGCCAGAACTGAAGGCGTTGATACTTTTGATTTTATCAAACAATCATCCGCTTCCCTCTCCTCTCCACACAGTACATTCACCTCAATCCCTGGGAAAAAACAGCAAGAATAATGTTGAGGAAAGGCAGAAATAGATGTAACGAGACTCCATTTAGCCTCTGACATTCAGCTCCCAGAATCAAGGCGGCAGGCGCTCCCCTCCCCGAGGCTCTCAGTGTGTGAGAAAGAGCTGGAGGAGTTAATAGAAGAGATCTAAGAAATCTCAATATACTCGCTTAAGATGGAGAACTTTTTATACAGAGTGGGAACACTTTGAATCGTATGATGTAAAAATAAATGTCTCTAACATCATGGCAGTAATTTATCTGAAAGATTCCTCACAAGTTGTTAACTGCAACAAAACTTTCTTCTTGTACTTGTTTGTCTCTGCAGTACTGCAAACGCTCCTCCCAGCCTCGCCAGGGAAACGTCTGTGAGTCCAGCTTTGCACACTGCAACATCTCAACTACACCCTGCAGCAGCTCCAGAGGCACCGCCAAACATCACAGGTATGATGTTTAATTGCACACATAGGCCCAGAAAGATCCACAAAGATCCACAAAGAATGGATAGCACCAAGATTTGCACAGAAGTAGCTCCTGCGATCGCTCCTTTTTAAGAACCATATCCTCAAAAGAATTCGCCGGTGCTAACACGCCCACAAAGTTCATCAGCTGAGCGCAATTTTCCTTCTTTTGCATTTAATTGAGTAAGC
>NW_024701523.1:0-835 GCF_008729295.1 Plectropomus leopardus | reverse complement strand
TTGTACTTCCCTTTTACCAGGTTACAAAAGTACAGATGCAGCTTCAGCCTCAGCAGCCCCCCCACCACTGAACCAGCCAGACTCCCACCTGAGGAAGCAGGTGAGCAAATGCCCTGTTATGTAATCAACCATATTTTGATTTTGATGTTTTTACAATAGTGGAAGAAACGCTCTGATGTCTTACTAAAGTAAAAGTAAAAAATAACAGTCTCAATTACAAGAAAAAGTTCTGGATTCAAAATGTTTCTTAAATAAAAGTTCATAGGTATTATCTGCAATATGTAGCTTACTTAGAGTATCGAAAATAAAAAGTACTTCTCATGCAGAATCACTTTCAAAGTATCATAACCATAGAAATGTTATTTCTATAATCAAAACATGAGCTCCTTAGGTTATAATAGAGTATTATGTAATTCTGTTTGCACGTTAATGTTGTATTTTTTCAATGTGAAGCCAATTTTAAATTCTTTGCAAATTACCGGGAGATTAATAGTATAAAACTGCATCATATCACATGAGCAGAATATACAGTTTAAATTAGGCTTGGGTGGTTTGTAATATTTCATATCTTCATACCTGCCTGAAATTTCATTGGAGTATATAATAGTATGCAGCGCCTACACCCCAGACCCCCAGACAGTGAGTTCGCTACGTACTTTAAGCTTTTCAGTTTTGTAAATGCACAATGGAAACCCACAAAATAAAAAAAATGAAAAATGTTGCACTCATTTTACAATTAAACAGAAAAATACAACTATACACTGTTTTTGCTTCAACTTTCTCTCAGTCACGGAAGACTGACAAGGCTTAATTTTTGCCTTAGCTCACTTAAAAA
>NW_024701522.1:0-422 GCF_008729295.1 Plectropomus leopardus | reverse complement strand
TGATACAAAGGGAAAGGCATTTAAAAGAAAAAGAAAGGTTGCTGTTGTCATCATGAGGTGATTAGATTAGATATACCAGCATGGTTAATATGGGAAAAGAAAAAAGTGGGGACTCATTACCTCTGAAATGGTCACAAAGTTCGAATATGCATCAATTCCTTGATTATTTATATTCGTTTAGTCCGAAAGGGTCCACCTATCAAAATAATCAAAACAAGTTTGCATAAAAATTAATCCAAGTTGTGAATCTTGTTTTAAAAGGATAAAGAGGTGTTATACAAATTGGAATATTCATAATGATGTGTAAAAAATACAAACAAAAAAGGTCATAGTGTTTCCAACTGTTGAGCAACAATTTTGTTAGAAAGGAATTAGGTCCGTTACATTAAAAAATAAAAATAAATTTATAGCGCACTTTTCAT
>NW_024701521.1:0-864 GCF_008729295.1 Plectropomus leopardus | reverse complement strand
GTTAGTAAAGCAATTCAGCTGTACTACTTTGACTGTTTATAATGACAGAGAGGAGGACGTCTCAGAGAGATACTCACGATGTCAGGAGTCCACAGTGATGTCCTCTGAGGCTTCTGTAGTCTTTCCAGGAGGAAAGGTCAGAGCGCATGGGGTGCTGGCCCTCCTGCCTCAGCACCTGCTCAATGAGTGCTGGATCAGCCACGTGAACTGTCAGGATGGGGCCGAAGCTTGCTTTCCACATGGGCCCATATCGCTGCAATCCCTCCAGCTGGAACATGAGAGAGAGAGAGAGAAGGGGGGGGGGGGGTTGTGAAAAACCTGCAGGAAGTGATAGGCATCATTGCAGCATTTTCTGTCCTTTATTGAGTAGCCCAGTAAAGAAACGAAGATGCAGCTTGTCTAATCCACTAATGATTAGATCATTTCAACTGAAGTTACATAACTTAATAGGCACAGTTTGATCAGTCAACCCTTCTTTTATACTTGACATGGCACACTGTAAAGATAAACTATTTGTTTTAGCTAAAACAAAAAGGTAGTGTCCGGGCTGCCTTAGATTTTTAGGTGACTGGATTTGAGAAGACAAGTTTAATGAATACAAAGTAACCTCAAATTGTCTTCTCAAATTCAGTCAACTTTCAATTTTGACCCTTTAAAACCTGTGCAATTTGGCTTGATTTTTTTTTAACACATTGGAAGGAGGCAATGAGCCACGAAAGAACAAAAATGGCCAAGAAATTAGTAAAAAGGGCAAGAAAAGTTGCTTATAAATTAGTACAGACAAGTACAAACAAGAGGAAAGATAGTTATGGATATCGTTTTTCCAATGCTTTTTTTGTTTTTTTTCCATAGACATATTTCCCT
>NW_024701520.1:0-577 GCF_008729295.1 Plectropomus leopardus | reverse complement strand
TTAAATCTGGGTGGTTATTATTCAGATTTGGGATTTTTCTTTCCAGGGGCCTTTGCTTAATTTTTCGTGCAGTAATCTCTTCAGTTTAATAAGCGATTACGAACCATCTTTGTGATAGCTGAGATAAATTTGTGCAGCAGATGCTTCGCTCCAAAACACATTGCAGCTCAATGAGTTCATGCATCGCGTAGAGCGCAGCGGGCTCGTGGGAATCTGAGGTTTAGAAAAAAATGTGTGTTTGATTAGGAAGGTTTCTGACTGAGTGAATTGACCTGGAAGTGTCGGCAGCCTGATAACAGCTGATTTGAACTCTGAGCTGAGGTGATTCGTGTTTCACTTCCGAACTGAGGACTTGTTCGTTAGGGAAGCAAGAAACTGCTGCGGCGAGGAAAAGACAAATGATGTTGTAGCTCAGTGGGAGTTTGCTTGGTTAAGAGCATCATTAGCGAGTGTTGAGCAAAACTACACTGCAGATGACTTAATCAGGCCCGATTCAGTCATCTGCAGTGTTTTTAAAAAGCTAGGAAAAAATGTCCAGGGACAAAAGAAAATGTAAAATTATATTACAAAATTATTA
>NW_024701519.1:0-802 GCF_008729295.1 Plectropomus leopardus | reverse complement strand
GGTGTCACTGAAACGTCATTGGCCAGTGGTGAAGTTTGGGTTTTATTATTTGTTGGATAACTAAATATGCAGTGCAATTTGAGTTTATTGTCGTTTTCTTTAACTTTGTATGCACACATGAGCGCGCGCGCGCGCGCAGTAAAGCTACCCGCGAGGAGTTGGGGTGCAGAAAGTTTTCTGTATTCAAAATTATTCAAAATTATAGTATTTACATATGTAATTTGCCAAATAATAACCCTTGTAGGGCTACTATGCACAATGATCTCTGACTTTTTTATTCATTTTTTTAAAAGATATTTTTCGTTTCACTCCATAAAGCCTGAAAACTGATTCAGTTTTCATATTTTAACCCTTTAAAACCTGGATCAGCTTTGTCGAGCTGCATCCAGACGTCTCTCACAAGCTTATTGCTTATTAACCATTTAAAACTGGGAAAATTGGTTCGATTCATTTAAAACACACAGGGACAAAACAAAGTCAGCTACCAGCTTGGCAAGAAATGTCTCACAAATTGCACGAAATTAGTAAAAGGTAACAGGAAAATGACCAGAAAATAATAATATCTCTAATCATTATCATTATTTATTCAAAATGATGTCACAGAAAATAAACACACAGACACATGCCAGATAAAATGATATAAGATAATCCTTTATTAGTCCAACAGAGGGTAAACGTGCATTGTTACAGCAGTCAGGTGTGTGCAGGATAAGCAGCAAAGAACAATATAATTAAACAGTAAAAAATAATTTAACAAAAACAAACAAGGTGCTGTATAAATAAACAAACAAACTGCAAAATA
>NW_024701518.1:0-655 GCF_008729295.1 Plectropomus leopardus | reverse complement strand
ATATTATTGCATAAATAAACAATATAACTGTATTATTGTACATTAATGCAGGTTTTCAAACCTTAATTACTTATTGAGACAAAAAGAGAAAAAAACAAAAATTAATTGTGTCATTTTACTTGATGTCCCTGGTTTCCTGGCTTCACCGAATGTAGTGGAGTAGAAGTAGGCTTATGTAGTAGCATAAAATTGAAATAATAAGTCAAGTAGAAGTAACGTACCTCAGCATGAGAACAAAGTAAGAACATTTTCAAAGCAATATTCAGAACATGTTACTGAGGACTGAGATTACAGATTGTTATGGGGACAAAAAAAACTTGCAGCTGAAAATGTTATTAAAACATTACATTGGTTGCTTTGTACTATTCTCAGAATGTCTTTAAAACCAAAAATTGATAGCCGGGATCACTGATGTAAATTTACTTAAATAATGTCCCACCACTGTCTCTTTTTTTTAGTTATTATTCTTCTCTGCGTGCAGGATATTAATATTTTGTGGTTATTTTGTTGCAGACTGGTGAGGAGTTTCTATTAACCTTTAAAACCGGAGCAAATTGGTTTGATTTCTTACAAAAACATGAGGAGAAGGCAATGAGCAACTTAGTAAATATTACAAGAAAGAAAATGCCCCCAAATATATACATGTATGTTTATA
>NW_024701517.1:0-4295 GCF_008729295.1 Plectropomus leopardus | reverse complement strand
AATGACTTTTTTCTTGTTAATAATGACTTTTTTCTCGTTAATAATGAGTTTAATCTCGTAAATAATGACTTTTTTCTCATTAATAATGACTTTTTTCTCGTTAATAATGAGTTTTTTCTCGTAACTAATGACTTTAATCTCGTAAATATTTTTTTTTTTTTTCCTTAATGTGGCCCTAATCCTCCATCGTAGGAAAGAGACCTCCTTAAATCACTGGATAATTTTTTTTTTGAGACATGTTGACTTTTCAGAGCGCATTTTTTTTATAACCACTATTAAAAAATTAAGTCCTAAAGACTCAAAATGCGCTATTTTTCCAAATCAAGATTTGGAATTCAGTCTTTCTCCAGACATAAAATGAATGCGCATCGCATCGGGACTCTACTGCGAGAATGCGCAAGAGTTTCTGACAAAGCACAGGCTTCGTGCTGGCTGTAGTAACGGATATTTTTGCTGTAATTCATCATTTTTTAATCACAATTCCTAATTTTTTTACCATTTTACATCACATCCATACACTGCCGGCTGTAAAGCTGTAATATGGACGTCTTACCGTGTCTGTAGCAGAGACTGTATATACAGTCTACGGTCTGTATTCAAACTACCGGTTATCAGTGAGCAGCGCGGAGCACTAGTTACAGTTACTGAAAGGTACTGAACGTAGTAATTTTAAAAGGCTGTATCCAGACTTCCTCATAATACATCCATGGCTCAGTGCATGAACCCAAGCCCCCAGAAATGCACCACCCTCTGAAGAAAAAATTTCATGGATGTATTATAAGGAAGTCTGGATACAGTCGTGGGGGCGGGGCCTCATTCATTCCTATGAGAGCTGCTCAGTGGCGCATGAAGCAGAGAAAACTCTTTTTCCGGGTTTAGAAAACTGTAAAATACCCAGATCTACTGGCCTATAGAGCATGCGTGGAAGTGATTAACGACAGCCGAACGCAGCCGAGTGTACCCAAGCACTGACTCCGACTCACTGACTCGCTCACTCAGATGACCCGAGTGCTCGAAGCGAACAGCGCCGGTGCACGAGCATGTCTCTCGTAGTAGCTTAGCTTATTAGCAACAGTAGCTAATCGGCGGTATAACGACATCGCTGTCGGTTTTAATATTTACGTGATTATCAAATAATGGTATATTTGTCTTTCTCTCTCTCTCTCTACACACACACACATATACATACAACTAATCAGGGAATCATATCGTAATCACGACCGGAGAAATCAAATTAACAGAATCGGAATGTGTCGTGCCCATAAAAAGGTAATACAAGGTGCTGCTTGTAATATTGCCCCGTGTTTTATCACACAGCTTAACTATTAAAAACACTACGTTCAGTACCTGTCTTCTGGGCCAGTGTGCATCACGTGATGCTGTAGTTCCACTTTCGGCCACTATGTAAATTTTGCTTCAGAGGGTGGCGCACTTCCTGGGGGCTTGGGCCCCACCGCCACGGCTGTATCCAGACTTCCTTATAATACATCAATGGCATGGATCTATTATAAATCTGAGGAATACACTTTTGGGTGCTCCTTATTGGCATGGTTAAAATGCCTTGGTAGACCTCTCCCAATTCCAGTTCTGAACATATCTGCCAAAATTTTGGATGATTAAATACTTCGTTAATGAGTTATGAGCGTTTTTATGCTGAGTTCTGCCTTTTGCAAACATTGATTTGCGATTTTTAAAGATGTTTTGCTCATTTATCATAGAACATTGTTTATTAATCCTAAAATGGCGTATACCCATTTTAGTGTTGATACAGAAAGAAATCAATAAATTCTATTCATTTAAAAATCCCTCTGATCCGATGGCCTATCTGCAGGCCCTGTAACCTGATTTTTGATGACTACAATGTCTGCGGTATTCATTGTTATTTAAGTGGTAGAGTAATCCAGCATATCGTCGAAAGCTACGCTTCACTCGCTTCTCTTAATGCTGACTATTTCAAGATACAAACCACCACAGTAGGCTCTATGAACCCTATGGTCAGACAAACTAAAAACAAAAAAGAACAGTTGTTACTCACCAATAAAGTATTATTGTGATCAAAAAATCAATTTGGTGTCATTGTTTTCCAACAGAAATGTTATAAAAAGATTAAAGATATCCCCAAACCGCTGTTGCATTGTTTGAAGATTCACATTTTTCTAATTTTAATCTTTTATATCTTTCCTCCTGACTGATTTAGACAGCGATCTTTACCGCCATCTTAGAGAGCTGCTCATAAGCTTTCAGTGTGTGCTCACAGAGTCAATTGACCTTCAAATGGTCTACCATCTGACTTATAGCTAATCATGGCCTCAGCTGAAAAGCAGACCTTCCTGTAGTTTCAAGTCATGTCATTTTCGTTTATAATGCCTATTATCACAAATCACAATTTGCCTCAGTGTGCTTTACAGCACACAGCATCTCTTTGTACTTGGACTCCCAAAGCAGATGAGGAAAAACTCTCCCCCAAAAAACTTTCATGTGCAAAAAAGCACAAGTTGGGATCTCTCTTCCAGGACAGACAAGGTATCCCTCTTCCTGGACGGACAGATGTGCAATAGATGTCATAAAGATTAACAAAATTACAGTAGTGTACAACAAAATGAAACATATGAAAGAGAGAGAAAGAAAAAGAGACATGGGGAGAGAGGGGGAGAAAGGGAGTTTCACAGCAACAATAATAATAACAATTTAAGCTGCAAGCGGCAATGAACGGGCCCTCGCACCCCTACGCAAGTCAAGGCTACTGTAGGGACTCTGAGTGATGCCATTATCCATTTTAGTGATACTTTGAAAAAGTATGTAGTCAGCCTGCTACAAACTGGACCCCTTAGTGTAAAACTTTGTCTTTCTTGTGTAGCTCTCACAATCACATATAATTGTAATATAGTTGTGTTCAGGACGGGACTGTCATCAAACATGTTAAGTTTGATGCAGATTGGATCATGTACAACTGAGATAAAAACTACTAAATGGGTCGCAAACTAAACTTGCCCCCACCTGAAGACAGGATTTAGTTGGTTAGTTACTATACTGTAGGACTAGTTGGATCTGGAAAACATCAGAAAATTGCAGACAAATTATTTTTCAATTTAAAATGGCTGACTTCCTGTTGGGTTTAGAGTATGGCTCCAATGGACTTTTTTGTTTATCTTGTGATGCTCTATAGACTGCCCAATTTTTGAATGTCTACATGAAATGGGCTGGAGGGGTTCCTTCGTTGAAATCTGTTAGGTGGTGCTCTTGAGTCACTTTTTTAAGCCCATACAGGTAACCCATAAAATATCAAATTTTTCGCCAGTCCTGATGTCTTTGCAAAATTTGGTGACTTTTTGAATATGTTAAAGCCCTCAAAAAGCAATTTATTTGCTGTAATAATAATGATAATAATTAAAGCTGCAAGCAGCGATGAACGGGCTGTCACACCTCCACGCACGTCAGGAATACTCGCTGGATGCCGACTGATGTGACCATGTCTCTCTGAGAAAGGGCAACACTGCACGCAGCAGTGAGTTAGTGTTTCCTCCATGTAGTGCTGAGGCTGGAGATGAGCTAACTCACTTCAGCAGGTGTGTGTGTGTGCGTTGTGATTTGCCACAGCGCTGTTGTGGGCTTACTCATAGCAACAAACCTGCGAAAAAATGACAGTATATTTTTCCTTTTTCCTGATGATCTAAATAAGTCCCTAAATGTGTCTGTCATTGCTGCTTAAATATAACATTGAAAAGAGGGTCTGGAAAATTGTTAAATACAATAAAGTCAGCTGGTTGGTAGTCCCCTTCTCCTGTACCCTGGAACTTGAGGTCATCTTGTTCATTTGCAGAAAGATGAGGCCATTGTTTTTTAACATAACAGTATGACTGAAGAAGAGGTCGCTGGGGTTAACCTGCTTTCGGGGAAACATCAAAGTGTAAAAAAAGTAACTTCCTGTGGCCACTGGGTGGCACTATGACTGTGATTCAACATTCCACTGCAGGTGGCTTCAGGCCTGGATTCTCATCAAATGTGGGAAATTTTGTTCAGATCTGACCATCCAGGGTCAAGTTATGACAGTTTTTGATGACATGTTTCAACATTGAAATTTGCCATGGCGCTGCAGGAACGCCAGTCAACGAAAACGGACAATATTCATTTTACAACATCACCAGCATCTTTTTGATTTTTTTAGGGGGCACTACTGAGCTCATATTTTGACACCTATACACAACACCTATAAAATACAAAAAATGTTGCCAGTCCACATGAGCATGCCATGAGTTTTTGAGTATGATAAAGCCCTCAAAAAAGCGATTCATTTG
>NW_024701516.1:0-768 GCF_008729295.1 Plectropomus leopardus | reverse complement strand
AACCCACACAAAAACAACTTGCTCGCTAGGTTAGGAACGGAGGGAGGGGACGGCAGGGAAAGCCCAACACGGTCCACTGCAGACAGTCATTACCAGCAGAAAATCCCACTGAAGAGATGTTGTACTCCTGATGTACCAGACACCAATGAGATGTTGCCTTCATCTACAAATGAAGCTGCTGTCCTCACTGGGATGACTCCAGCTCATTCTCATCAAGCAAATGACACATTAAACCGTCTAAAATGATCCCACCACTGCTGGTGCCTGAACTTCAGGAGCACCCGGCAGGCCTCGCAGGCTGGTGGCTCCTGAACACCGTTGCGTGGTCTGCACAGAGTCACTGATGAGGGTCTTGAAGTGGTGCCTCTATCCGTGCTGAGCCTTGGGCAAAATCATGCATGTTTTACTTTCCAATAATGTGTCTCTCTAAATCTCCTGTTTTTTTTATTTCCAGCCCAACGACACGTTTCTGTTGAAAACTTTTTGACATGCCTCATATATAAAGTTTCAGACTAAACTTTTAATGTGTTGATATTCAGTGTAATGACCTGCTTTCTGCTTTATATTTTCATATGCCTCTCTCGGTTCTCAGTCTGTGTCTCACTCTGTTTTCCACTGGAGTTTGGTGTGTTTTGAGTTGTGGTTTTGGGACACGCATGGCCCAGTAATTCTAATGTTTGAATTTGCATATTCTAATTTTACATTTCCAGAGTTTTTGGACCATTTGGTTCCCTGTTGGATTCAGGATCTCAAAAGTCTTATTTATGT
>NW_024701515.1:0-612 GCF_008729295.1 Plectropomus leopardus | reverse complement strand
TTATAATGCCATCGGCATTTGCTATGGACACATTTTGCCTTCCAGTCTCCCCCAGGTCCCCCTTGAAAGTAAGTGGTTCAATTCTGACCCACAAACCACTTTAGCATCATTACCTACAGTTAGCTCTGCTAATGCTGTTAGCTGTGTCAGTAAGGCTTATGGTGATAACATAGTTTGCAATGCTAACGAGGTTTTGCAGCTTAAATTTAACTTGTTTGGTGGCCAGCGGCAGGGTGGCAATCTGGTCTACCACTAGGACGGCATTGCTAGCAATAACTGCAGCATTGCTGAACGGGAAACGCTGCAAGCTAGCTCCCGACCAACCCCAGAATTGCACAGCAGAGCGGCAGCAGCATTTCCACATGTTAACACAGTCATCCGGCTGTCTTGCAAAAAGAAACAAAACAAAAAGAAACAAAATGAAATGTAAAGAAACGAAATGAAACCTTATTACTTACTTTTCAAAATCAAATCCCTAACCACAAACAGTGCATCACTACTTACCAAAGTGAACTACTACATATGTAGAGGCTGTGGTAATAAGATTTTCAATATATTTAAAATAATTTCACTTCAGATGTTGCTCTGGCCTCTTTTCTTAGTTAATTTAAT
>NW_024701514.1:0-745 GCF_008729295.1 Plectropomus leopardus | reverse complement strand
AACGTGGGACACTAAATCAGGAGGAATTCTGCTTGGATTTACAACATCTATGATATTAATGGAAGAGAAGAAAATATTTGTGTTAGAAGTGCAGTCGAGGATTTAAGGATAATTTTTTTGTCTGCTGTGGTTGGTATGATATGTCTGTTTGTCTGCCTTTAATTTACTCACAGGGTTTACTGTAGATAAAGAATATGTTTCAAGTTTGTCAGATTATTACTTTGTAAATTATAATCGTCAAAAATTAGTAATTTTCATTCAACCATGTATTAAAACTGATATAAAACTGTGAAAAACTGACTTTGTTACAAGGAGACTGTAATCGTCTCATTGTCAGGTGAAGAAAACTAAAGAAAAAATGAAAAAAAAAACATAATTTTGACATAGTTTCAACACATAACATTAAGAAATGCTTTGTAGATTCAAGCAAGTGTATTTTTTCTGTCTTGTGAAAAACAATCAGAGTTGTTTTCAGTGGATAGGTGCTTGTTCACAGTGCAGGAGGTTTTTGTACGGCCACTTAATGAGTTTGTATCACTGTGGGGGACTTTTGGTGGAGGAACCAAACTCATCGTTGACTGTAAGTACCAGAGATTTTTATTTCTTACAACACATCGAAAATATAGCTTTTATCAGATATTCAAAGATAGTTTGATTGAGTTCTTTGTTGTATGTTGTTGATATATTTTATTAATTTGATGAGGTGAGGTTGGTTGTGCAGTTTGATAAGCAACTTTGCAGCAGT
>NW_024701513.1:0-352 GCF_008729295.1 Plectropomus leopardus | reverse complement strand
GTCATGCTCCTTGTTTTTAAAGAAACATTTTGAAAAAGGACAAAACTACAGTTACTATGTTCTGTTATTTTTTAAAGGAGCTATGGAAAATGTCCATAGAACTATAACTATAGAAACTAAGTATTTAAAATATAAATACCAATATTTAATTGCCTTTTTTCAAGTAATTTCCATGTTTGATTTGCTTTTTTTTAAAAAACTGTCTCTGAAGCTACAAATATATTTCCTTGAGCCTCCCTGAGTGAAAATGTGTGTTTTTTTTCCCCAAAAAGGCAACAAGCACCTTGATATAAAATGTCAGGTTGTCTTATTTTGCACAAAGCTACAGTTACTATGTTCTGTTATTTTTTAA
>NW_024701512.1:0-649 GCF_008729295.1 Plectropomus leopardus | reverse complement strand
TTTATTTTGTCCATACAGCCACATGTGTTACATGACTGTGCAGGTGCAGATCACTCACTATAAAATGTCAGAGTGGTCTGTTGAAACCTGCCATAGCTGCTCCACTGCTGCAATAGGCTGCCCCAGTCGCCAACCAATAGAGCGCCAGTTGTCTCTGTTGGGGCTTGCCTACAAAAGGTGACAGCATTGATGTAAGATGCCATCACAGATGTTGGAATGTAGCCCAGGATATCCTAAAGTTTTGGAGAAACTGTTCTCTGTGAAACACCCCAAATTCACTCCTGACTCCCCTTGCGCCCACTCTGTCTCCAGAGAACTACCAACATGGCTTTAGCATTCCTTCATCCTCCCACCCTTCTGTCACTGTTCCAATGGCCCATAATCGTGCAGCCTCAATGGTTAAAAAAATGTTCCATTTCTCAACAGTCCATTATCTCGAAAAAAAAGAGAAAGTTTGATTATTTTATTCTGCAAAAATGCAATTAGACATGCATGCTTCTTTTTGGGGAAGAAATGGTCCTTTAGAATAGTTGGCAGTTACATTAAAAGGTACAAGGTTCAAGGTACAAGTTAGATTTATTTATTTATTTTAAACAAAGTTTAAAAACTGAAATTTAAATTTGTCCTTGATCCTGCCACATCTTTAGAG
>NW_024701511.1:0-936 GCF_008729295.1 Plectropomus leopardus | reverse complement strand
AAAAATTTGGTTTTTTGGGGGGGGTCCTGATTATTTCCCTTAATTCATAATAAGTAATTTATTAACATGTTCTCAGGAGAAACTGAGCCAAGAGGTCCAGGTTTCAAAGAGTTAATCATGACAATCATCAGATTAATCACAGAAAACAATCTTTATTACAGCCCTTGATGAATAACGCAGTCTGAGAAAACTTTTCTAGTACTACATACTAGTACTTTTTCTACTGGTTTTGTCCACATGAAGCTGAGGTGACGTGGATAATAGAAACGTATGCTTTTAAATTGTATTTGTGTACCGCTACTATAATGGCCTTACTTTTTAATTTATTTATTTTTTCAGAATTTGTACAAGGTGCTTTACTATTTGACTCAGGCTTTTCACTTTTTATTGTATTTTTTTTTTTCAAATTTAATATTTTTTCACCTGGTGGAAGACTGGCATTTAAAGAATTTTACTGTATAGTGTCAACAGCAGTTTTTACTGTGCATACGACAATAAACTTCTTGAATTTTTATTACTTTTACAAGTGTCTCAGTGCTTCTCCATAACTGTTTTGTAACATAAATGTTACATGAGACTTGAAAAGAACTTATTTATTATTTATCTATTTTAGGACATTTACATGATTTTGGGATTTTATCTGGACTTTGTTTTTTCTCAGATTTTAGTACATTTCTAGGATCTGTCAGGGGGTGTGGGGGATCCTCCACTGGCACTTTTTATGATCAACTACCTCTGTTTTGATGCTATTTCGTGCACCTTACGTATACTAAAAGTAGAAAAATTGTGAATCAGAAAATAGTTGTGGGGCCACTTGGCATCCTATCAGGGGCTGATTTGGTAATGTAAAGTAAAAATGCTTTTGAGTCAGCTTTTATCTCATGTATTTAAGTAAAATGAGGTTTTTAAGTTTGATGTGTATGACTGAATTTGAAT
>NW_024701510.1:0-343 GCF_008729295.1 Plectropomus leopardus | reverse complement strand
TACATGACCACTAGACAACCCACATTTAGGTTTTCTCACGTTTTGTGCTATTTTGTTATTTACATGCTTATTTAATTTTATGAAAATTAGTTAAAAGATGCATGAAAATTGCCTGAAATTAAGCAAAAGAAGAAAATTTGAAATACAAAAACAAACAAAGAAAACTACCTAACAAAATCCTGAAGGAAAAAAACAGTATATTCTACATTTCTCTCTGTTAATTAATTTTAATCATATAATCATACTAATGATAAACATAGTTTTCTGGAAATTTTCCACTTTCCACAAATTTTCTAAAATAAATAAATAATTTAAAAAATTCAGCTGAATTATCTGTCTTCTT
>NW_024701509.1:0-422 GCF_008729295.1 Plectropomus leopardus | reverse complement strand
TGAATAAAAACATGCAGTATAAATGAAATTAAGTATAAGTTATGGTAGCTTAGAAAGAAATGTACCAGTTTATGTTTGAAACAAAGTGGCTTGATTTCTTCAAAAGTTTGTAATAATGCATTAACGCAGTTTCATTTTAATGCTTTTAATGCTCTTTTTTTTGACGCGTGATTAACACACACACACACATTCTGTAATTATGACCCTCAACCCGCCCTGTAGTTTGGGAAATCTGGAGGTTATGCATTAGTAACGTTGAGGATAGTTGCAGAAACAAACCGGTGTCCAATCTGCCCCAAACTTCTCAAGCTTGATAGGAGTCCCGCCCTGAACACACCTGCATGGCTAAATTGAGTTATAGTAATAGCATCACCTACTGGCAGCAGACAGTTACATGTTTTAGATTTTGATGTGCAACTCTT
>NW_024701508.1:0-504 GCF_008729295.1 Plectropomus leopardus | reverse complement strand
CTGACCCCCCTCCACCTGCAGTACCAACCCCACCCCTGCTCCCAGGTAACACACTCTACACACTGTGTACAAGTACACACAGTTTACTACACGCTGTGTACAAATACACTCTGTTTACTACACTCTGTGTACAAATACACTCTGTTTACTACAGTCTTACTTGTGGGGTTTCAGTTGTGCCTGCCCAGTTTACCCAGCATGCCTCAGTCCGCCCCTCCGTTCTGGGGTCAGAACCCCCTGAAGGTCCCGCTGCTCTGCGGCTTTAAGAGGCTGAGCGCCGTGCCCATGATGTCATCGAGAGTGGACGGCGAGGGGGCGGACCCTGCCGTAAGTGAGGATGGGATGGAGGACAGTGTGGAGGACTGGGACGTCGTCTACAAAGCCCCATGTGGACAGAGTCTCCGTAACCATGACGACGTGATACGTTTCCTGTTGGCCACTGAGAGCTACGACATCCTGCAGGTTTGTTACATTACATCAGGTACCTCACTGCAGTAAAAGTAC
>NW_024701507.1:0-934 GCF_008729295.1 Plectropomus leopardus | reverse complement strand
TATGAAAATCCTTGAACACATCGCACGGGATGCTGAAATTTGAATCATATATTTGTAAAATGCTGAGCAAGTGGAACAAGAATAAATATATTGGGGAAGGGGAAAAAATTATGTTTTGGCTCCGTCATGGAAAAGTTTTGAAATTTTGTCCATGAGAATTTGTGGGAACCCTGCTTCTCACTCTTACAGTTGCCTCTCTCACATCTTTGACTCCCCCCTCCTGACTGATTTGCTCCCTTTAAAAAATTGCCAACATACCAAGATAGTTTTGAGCACCACACTGATGCCAGCATCTAAAAACATGTGCCAGGACATGTTGGATGGAGAAAAAATATCCCTCAGAAATATTTCTCTGTCCCACGCAAAATCTATTCACTGCCGCGCAAACGCTGACAAAACGCATAGAAATCCGCTGATCTTGAACGCTGCACGCCCACCACAACAGCAGGCTATAACTAATCCATCTCCCACTACATGTTTTTAATGAGCCTTTATAACTGTTATCCGTATGGCGCAGTGCGGCGCGGGCCAAATCGAGCTGTTTCCGTGACTTTGTGCTGTCAGCAAAACGTGACGAGGGACGCGTGTGTGTACATTTGTGTGTGTTACTGTCACTGAGCATCTGCGTCAACGGTGTGCCATCCTGGTTGACAATTTTCCATCTGGTTCATGTGTGCATGTGTGTGTGTGAGAGAGAGAGGATGTGTGTTTTCTAAACAGACAACTGGCCTATTTACCTGGATCATCCTGTCTGAAAACTCACCAGGATTATTGGAAACAGAAGCTGATGGGAGAGGCGGCAGTGTGTGTGTGTTTGTGTGTGTGTGTGTGTGTGTGTGCAGTGTGCGGTGGTAGAAGCTGCCAGGCCCCCTTTCAGAAACCCCCACGGGGGCCACATTAGGGCCCTCCAGGGGCCAAATTAGAGGCAGCTAAC
>NW_024701506.1:0-1071 GCF_008729295.1 Plectropomus leopardus | reverse complement strand
ATACTTATCAGATCGTTCCCAATTTGTTCACATCAATGATCAACCCTCCGCACATACAAAGGTCTGCTTTGGAGTGCCACAAGGTTCGGTGCTTGGACTAATCCTTTTTACTTTACATATGCTTCCTCTAGGCAACATAATTAGAAAACAAAACATTTCCATCGCTATGCAGATGATATGCAACTGTATCTGTCTATGAAACCAGATGAAACTGCTCAGTTATCTAGATTACGAGCGTGCATTTAGGAC
Organism: Plectropomus leopardus; assembly: GCF_008729295.1. Taxonomy (NCBI): domain Eukaryota; kingdom Metazoa; phylum Chordata; class Actinopteri; order Perciformes; family Serranidae; genus Plectropomus; species Plectropomus leopardus. Next base: position 822 of record NW_024701506.1, on the reverse strand, counting down.
ATAAAAGTCTGGATAAGCCATAATTTCCTGTTAAATTCAGACAAAACTGAAGAAATTGTATTTGGCCCCAAACACCTCAGAAACTCATTTTCTATGGATACAATTTCTCTAGATGGCATTACCTTGGCCTCTAGCACATCTGTAAGGAACCTCAGAGTTTTATTTTATCAAGATTTATCTTTTGCCTTCCAAATAAAAAAAACTTAAAGGACGGCTTTCTTTCACTTGCGTAACATCACAAAAATTAGACATATCCTGTCCCAAACAAATGCCGAAAAATTAGTACATGCATGTCCTATTTCTAAGCTGGATTACTGTAATTCACTATTATTCGGTTGCCCCAACAAATCTCTTAGGTCTCTCCAACTGGTGCAGAACGCTGCTGCTCGTGTTTTAACGGGAACCAAGAAAAGGGATCATATTTCTCCTGTTTTAGCTTCTCTGCACTGGCTCCCTGTGAAATCCAGGATTGAATTTAAAATCCTCCTCCTTACTTACAAAGCTCTAAATGTTCAGGCTCCATCCTATCTGTCACAGCTCATAGTTCCTTACCAACCCTCAAGATCACTGCGCTCTGAAAACAGAGGGTTACTCGTGGTTCCCAAAGTCTCCAAATGTAGGATGGGAGCCAGGGCCTTCAGCTACCACCATTATGGAACAATCTTCCAGTTTCGGTCAGGGAGGCAGACAGGCTTGCCTTGATCCTGGTCTTGGTGTTGTCGTTGCTGTGGTCCTGTCTGGAGCTGTGCCTGTGTTATGGGTCCTGGTTGCGCAGATGCCATGATCCTGCTTGACGTTACCTTCTGCTGCCATTATTAGACG
>NW_024701505.1:0-653 GCF_008729295.1 Plectropomus leopardus | reverse complement strand
AATAAATAAATAAATAAAAATAAATAGATAATGAATGCCTCTTGCAATAATGTCATGCAGATAACCAAACCAGCAACCCTCATATTTGGTCTCCGGACGAAGGCTCAGAGCAGGGGATCCACTGTCTGCTAAATTGTCAAAGTACCTTAGACGACATTAAAAGTGCAGAAATTTGATGCAGAGAGAAAAACACAAAATCACCAAGAAACCCACCAACCGATGCCAAGTATTTCTATCTTTTGTTTTAAATATCTGCTACGAGACAAAAACATTGCTTTTTGTCATAATAAACAATGCAAGGACATACTGTCCCTAACCCTAAGTAATTAACGCCAGCTTCTGTTTTTTTTTTTCTTGAATTTTACAAGATACAGCATTGGTCTTGAATTCAATTCTAATTGGCAATAAAAGGTCCTTAAAAGTTTTAAATCAAACTTGCTTTAAACTGTAGGGACCCTGTTCTTATATGAGTCTACCATCTCACAGGGAGACACAAGTAAACTCAACTAACTGCCATTTTCCAAGGCATTTAGCATTTTAACAGTGTGACTAATGGACATTCTTATGAGGTTACTGGTCACTTCAAATGCTCCTCTTTAAAGCTTTTTGAAAGCTAATTTTCTCTTGTAGCATTTTAAGACTGTGTCTTTGGG
>NW_024701504.1:0-700 GCF_008729295.1 Plectropomus leopardus | reverse complement strand
GTTTTTTGTCAAATAATTGAGTGACCGGTAGATTTTTAGGGAGAAACTTTAGGTCTAACTAGAGCTCTGGAAATAATCTGGCGATTTGATACGTATCACGATACAGGGACAGTTCAATATATTGCAATATATTGAGATACTGTAAACAAGGTGATGTTATCTGATTTTTATATTCAAATCTAATATAGGAAAATTATCAAAGTATAAACAACACACCATCATGTGCATAAAATCTGCGTAAAAAGTTGACTTTTTTATTCAGTCAGAACAGTGGGATCTGCTTCTGTATTTATCATATTCCTGGCAACATGCCAGCAAAATGTTGTTATGTTGGAGTGGAAGTAGGGCTGCACAGTGAATTTATATTATTATTGAAGTTGCAGTATAGCCAAGTGTAATGTCTGAATTGCAGGAGCTACACAATTTTTGATAAAGGTAAAATCTGTCAGAGCATTGTGGTGCTACAAAGATGGTCTATTCCAGATGTCGTGGGAACATGTTTGTTTGGTACACATCCTAGCAAAAAATCACATCACTATCATTTTTATATATTTTTTTTTCAGTGAAAATGAAATTCTAAAATGACCATTCCCACTCAAATCATGACACATATCCATTGGTATAGTGGTAGTACATAAATTCTTTGTACAGCTATTCAATGACAAAAAGGCATTGATTGACTGAGTTGATGAGGTGGGTT
>NW_024701503.1:0-813 GCF_008729295.1 Plectropomus leopardus | reverse complement strand
ACCTCCTGTGTCCCTCCACCCTGTGGTAGCTTCTTATCACCTCCTCCTGAGCTACACTTCTACTGTCTTCCTCTAAAAATCATCTAACCTCGGCTAAGAGAGATTTAAGGATTAATGAGAACCACTTTTGTGTTTCCAGGTTGTGAAGAATTTCTGTTTATCCTCATCCAGCAGCTTGTCTTTGGCTTTTTGGTTAGCTTAAATCACCAGATCCATAATATTTATAACTGCAGGATTAATGGTTTATTGGAAAGTAAGACACCCATGGGTATTTTCTAAGTTGGACCTAGAGAGTCAGTAATTAAGGGTCATGAGTTTTAACCATGCTAGTGGCTAGTCAGACAGTCTGTAGGTTGGTCCCTTACTTTGGCTCGCACTGAAATAGCTCAAAAACTATTGGATGGATCATCAAGGAAGTTGGCACAGACATTCATGTTTCCCTGCAGTAAGCGATTTGAGGAGAGACGAGGAGGGACGTAATTTTTCTTGTGAGCAAAATAAACAAATCGGTCCCTGTCACCCCCCTCCAGCAGACCCAGATGCAGTCTCATCTGCACCCACACCTATTACCAATAAATTATTGAGAATTATAAAGTTTTAATAGTGTTTCCATATTTATAGGCACAGCAATTGTAGCAGTGGTTTAGCTACAGCTAGCAAATTCACAGACTACTTACTTGCATTGAATCATCCGACATGATGCTACTGAACCAGTAAAATCTGTACATGCCGTTCAGTATTATGACTCAAGAGAGTGAGAGACACTTAGATCCGATCACAGAATATCAAATATTTTATATCAATCAATCAATC
>NW_024701502.1:0-476 GCF_008729295.1 Plectropomus leopardus | reverse complement strand
AAAAATAGAGACTCCTTTTTCATTACCAGTAGAAAAGCTGTGTACAATGTTCAGCAGCAGAGGAGACTGACTGGGTTTTTTTGGTGTTTTTTTTTTTTTTTTGTCACGTTCGATATTAAGACCCTGAAGCACCAATCTGACGGTCAGCCGTTGGTCAACATTGGGCCTTCGGTGAGTGTCTGTTGCCCTAGTGGTACCGGTGTCTTGCACCATTGGTATTTATCAGTTTATACAGGATTCAGCATGTTGAATTGGTGTTCGAGACGGCAGAGGCATTGGTGAATTAAATCACTCTGATTGGCAGTTCAGCTCCATGCACAAGAGAAACTGATTTGAGGACTGTAGACAGAGAGCCAAAGTCAAGAGGGAGTGAGATTAAAACAAGATTGTTGTATATGCTTGTTGGCTCTGTTGCAGAAATGTTTCCTGATGTTTTTGTTTTTGGTCACTGGTGCACCATAAATATGCTTGAATTG
>NW_024701501.1:0-617 GCF_008729295.1 Plectropomus leopardus | reverse complement strand
CAGAGGTCTTTTTGATAAGGACAAAGCTAATCTCCATGTTGGCCTACAAAAAACATAATTCCTGTGGAACTCTATATGGCCAAGTGCAATTTCAATATTACATAAGCTGCAATTTCCTGATGAATGTAAAATGTGTCACAACATAATACAGAGACTACAGAGATGCTACAAACCAGAAATCATATTACAGATGTAAGGGAACATGCGTGTTTGGTACAGCAAAATATCACATTGTCATCATTAAAAAAAATTTAAAAATCTGTGAAGAAGAATGCAAAAAAATATACTTCCAACTAAAACTGCGAGCCATATAACAGATGCACAATCTATTCAAAATAACTGCAACGTGATTTTCTTTTTCTTTTGCATATCACGCGGGTGTAGCAGTAACTCATGTCAGCCAGCAGGTGGCTCTACACCTCCTCAAGGTTTCCTCTCATGTTCAGTCTGCACCAACAGATCAGGGACTGTCCCCGAACCACATGAACTAGTTCAGAGCATCATCAACAGGAAGCACAGTTTAACCCACCAGCAGCTCTTTGCCCGTATCTTATTTTCACACACTGAACCTTTGACAAGATATTGTGTTAAAAATATGTTGCAGAAAAAAAACTGCA
>NW_024701500.1:0-693 GCF_008729295.1 Plectropomus leopardus | reverse complement strand
GAATGATCACTGTACGTATAACGGGTTTAGTGATTCCAAGTGCCAAGAACTTAGTCAATTGTTGTTGTTTTTTTTTTAATTTCAAGCAGACTATTCAAAGGCGTATATATATTTTCCAACAAGATATTACCCCTAACAAAGTTAATGGGTGTGTATATAGTAGGGATTATTTTTTAACAGTCAGAGAGCCCTATAAGTAACAAACAGTATATCCTCAACCTCCTGAAACTTTAGCACTTGATGTGGTTGTGTACAGTAAATCACTGTCGAGACCTAGTTGTTTGTAATCTGTGGTGTGATTCCGTGAGCTAGTGTGTGTTTTTGGGGATACAATCTTTGTGGGCATGAGAGTGTCCGTGGTTGATGTGTGTGCGTGTGTGTGCGTGTGCGTGTGTGTTTGTCTGTTGCCCCTTGTGTCTTACAATAATTGACTTAGTAAGGGTTTTGAAGTTGCTGGATGGTACTTGTATTCTCAGGAATGTGGAAAGTTTTTCGCTTCTGCCTCAGTCTGGAACCGGGGAGGATGAGACAGTGACGCTGCAAAGACCAGAGCGTTGATTTGGAGGGTGCGCTGACTGAAATTTGACACAGATCTTTTAGAGCCTTCCTTGTAATTTCCTTATTCAAAGAGTATGAAGGGAGAGGTCACTCAAGAGACACTAAAATATACAATTATTTTGTAAAGGAGGGAGG
>NW_024701499.1:0-851 GCF_008729295.1 Plectropomus leopardus | reverse complement strand
ACAACATTTCACAAAACACAACGATATTTCACAAAGCACAGTGGCATTGTTTTGTGAAATGTTGTTTTCTGATATGTTGCTGTGTTTTGACCCTCAGGGCCACCACCCTGTGCAACACACCTAAAAGCAGATCTAATGAAATTTCAATATGGCCAGGTGGGATATCCAAATCACAGGAGCTACAAAAGGTAAAATGTGTCACAACATACCATCATAAATAAAGCATTGCAGTGCTACAGAATTGCTTCAGAGAAGCCCTGGGACTATGTGACACACAACACATGACTGGCAAATTTCTATGGATTTAACACATCTTTAATGAAATGATCAATATATAAAATTTTGTCTATTTTGTGTTTGTAAAAGGGTAGTTTTTTTGTTTGTTTTTCTGACAAAGCAATTTTTGAAAAATATATAAGTAACATTTTTAAGGGGCACTCAATGAATTATTGCATTTTCATAACACAAGAGACTTATTCGTATCACTTTCTAATAACACGTAAATGACATTATTAATGGTGAATCAATCATTCACAAATACGTTCGACATAATTAAAGGCCACTAATGAGTCCTGCATTAATATTGAGCCTATATTTCACATTATGGAATTCAAGAGTAATGTTTCTCGCAGACCCTTCCTTGTAAATGTCTATAATACTCTGTTACGCAGGGTTTTGGTTAAAAATGATTACTCTCCAAGTCCAAACTAAGGCAGCCCTAATGACATCATCATGACATCATCTGGGTTATTTTCTGAGACTTGACAAAGTTCCTCCAGAGGAACTGATTTCACCTGTGCGGTAAAATCAGTGAATTGCCCCTTTAATCTATTGTCTACACCATTCAGTCT
>NW_024701498.1:0-959 GCF_008729295.1 Plectropomus leopardus | reverse complement strand
ATATATACAGTATATATATAAGGGCTAACTTTAGAGAGCAACCTCTTCTTCAGATCCTGCTGCTATCAGACTTTACAACCAGCACTGCTCTCAGTAGAGCATGCACACCAATTGGAATTTTTTTCACTATTGATCTTTTTTAATTATACAAACCTAGTGAAGACCCATAAAGATGAGACCAAAGTGACTGACATCCCTGATCTGCCTCAAGACAAAAGGCAGTAGTAGCAGTAAGGCAGTAGTAGCAGTAAAAGCAGTAGTCATTGTTGATATGTCCACTAATCAACACCGCTCTTTCACAAAGGTGAAAGATTTGGAGCCATCATTGAGCACTGACATGATACACTTCTGTTGTGACAGGTACAGTCAATGCAGCCTTAAGTCAGCTGAGCAGGAACAGAAATATGCCCAATAAAAACCAGCCAAGGTATATGAAGTCAGTCAGCAGTACACAACTCCTAAATTAAAAGGATTTTTTTTTTTTTTTTACAGTGTCAGCTATTAAAAAAACCCTCTAAACTTCCTTTATGAGAAATGTTTGGAGAATGAGCAACTGCCACTTTTTCTTGGCCCAACTTATCTCTATCTGTGTGGTGGATTCAAAGAAAAGACGAAGAGCGTGGTGCTCATAGAAGGGTATGTTAGGGATGTTCCTGCTCTGGAATTCACATAGCAGGAAGCTGACAGTAGGATGATACTCCACAACCTCTGCACTGTCCATAATAAAGGGGCTGCCAGAGTTGTCATACATGCCAATGACACCGACATCATTACCATGTGTCTGTACTATGGTGCAACGCACCTCAGTGATCTCCCAGATCTGTGGGTGAGAACAGCCAAGAATGCATACCTGCCTATACATAAAATGACTGTGGCCCTGGGACCTTCACAGTGTTATACAGTGCCCTTCATCCACAGTCTGAGTAATGAAGATGCCACTCTTTATCCATATTTCACTG
>NW_024701497.1:0-788 GCF_008729295.1 Plectropomus leopardus | reverse complement strand
CGGCGTGTGTGATATTTGCATGCATAATTAGTTCAAGACAGAGAGGTAGCCCAACCCAAAGTTTCGAAAGCAAAGGAGAACATTTTGAAACACCTACCGCTTTCAGGAAGACGTCTGAAGAAGCCAAAAAGCGTCCCGCGAGGAGCTGGTGCAAAAATATCCCCTGAGATGACAGAAAGGCGTGTGTTTACTTTGCTGCGACCTAAAAAAAGATGGCAGCAGGAAGTCGCGATGTGAGGACGTTGCTCATCTTCCTGCACCAACTAAGCAGATTTTTAAAAATTATATGATTAATAAAGTAGGTATACATATGTTTATTAAATGCGTTACATTTTTATTGTAATAAATCAGATAAAATAATGTCTTGCAGTATAAAATGCACAAGGTGATATGATACGTCACTTCCGGCCATGGGTGTAGATTTGGGGGCGGGGCAGAGGACACATCCCCCTCAATATTTACAACGTGCATTTGTCACCCAAAATAAACACATTAAAGTAGCAGAGGACTTTTATTTTGACAAGATTAAAAAACATTTGCACCATAAATTGATGTAGAAAAGGCACAAATTGGTGCATAAAAATCAAACGGAAACCGCAGAGGCTGATAAATGACGCCAATATGCAAGTGCCAAACAGACCCGCATGTTAAAATGCCTAACTTTACAGCGGAAATAGACATATATAATACCTGGTACAAAAAAAAACTTTTGGTCTTTACAACATTCACTGTAGGGGAGTTGGCTGGCTGTTTTGAGTGGAAGGCTGTCTGTCTGTGTGGGCTCACCA
>NW_024701496.1:0-994 GCF_008729295.1 Plectropomus leopardus | reverse complement strand
TTCTACCCTAATTTAAATTGAAAACCTCAATTTGTAAAAAAAAAAAAAAAAAAAAAGATCATAGGCACATTACCAATACATATCATAATAAATACATAAATATGCCAAGAGGGGAGAAAATATATTATATTAAATTAAACAATAAATGAATTAATGTTTTTTAAGACTTAATAACACATATTCTTTATTACTTATGCAAATATTTATGTGAAACAATGAATTTTTCCCCAATAATGTAGATTACAATTGCAAAACAACCTCTATATGAAAATCAAAACAACAAGTCACTGGATGTTTTTCCTGTTATCTGAGTGCAAAATGATACATTTCTCCACAATAGAATCGTTTTCTCTTTGATATTTAATGCTGCCAATTGACACTGATTGTGATCGTGGTGGGATTTCCATGCCAACACAGGAATTGCATCTATTTCTGTATAGACCTCAACATAACTGGGAGTTTTTACTGTGCATGTATTACTCCACTTTACAGGTGTAAACTGTTAATTAGGCATACGTTAATGATCCGTATTAACCTCACCTTACTGTAGATTGTAGCAATGTTTGAAGATCAAAATTACCCCTCACGCAAAAGCCCTCTACCTGCAGCCCAGGAGAAGCTTTTGGTGTACCGCCGTTCCCTGGGAGTAAACCAGCTGTCAAAGATGTACAAGGATACAAGGATGTGCGTTGAGACTAGGACACACGCGTCTTAAACCAACCACAGACTGAGAGCTACCACTGTACACGGGGATGGGGGGGATCGAGGGGATGGAGATCATGGCAGTGAGTGGGCACACGCTGGAGTGATGTACTATCTAATCAAACTCTGAATCACACAGGCCACCAAAGTGGCTGTTAACAGACTCTTATTTCAACACACAGAAAAATGTTCATGATACAGAGCAGGCAATCTGCGCATAACATGCAGCCCTGGCTTACACAAAGTAGCAAGCGAGTGTGCAGGAAGATGTTTATGTGCTGCTAGGCAATAT
>NW_024701495.1:0-1608 GCF_008729295.1 Plectropomus leopardus | reverse complement strand
AGCAGTAACATGCAACCAGGGCATAAAGTTAACACCCGCCAAGTGGCAATGGCGGGTAAAAAATTAGTTTGGCATGTAAAACAAAAACACACCCACCAGTGGCCGATGGAAAATTTTGAATTGCATGTGAGGTTTTGTTTTCATACTTTCTACCATTTCTGCCGACTGTCAAGCTATTTTGACCCTCGCGGCACGCTGTACTTGTGTTGTGATTTGGTACACCGGGAACGGCGTGACATCAGCTACTGGAGTTCTATTCATTCCTTTGCTTGAAGAAGCACAGCGGGAAGAGCATGTCGAGGAAGATGTGGCGACACATTCCCGATGTGAAGCCACCACAAACAAAAAGGATAAACAAAGAGGCAGGAGACGATCAAGAAGAGGAAAAGACAAGTAAACGGAGTAATGTCACTGTACGACGTTTCAAAGAAAACTGGGAAATTGACGAGGCTGGCCAACCTCGGCCCTGACTGACTTATGACCTGACAAACCACACCATGGGCTGCATACATGATGATGCAGCAGTCACTTTGAAATGAAGAATACCCTAATAAAATAGCAATAATCTAATTTTATCTGTACATAACTGTATTCTAAGTGATGCTTAATTTGGATTTTCATAATGAAAACGTATGGTAATTATTTTAAAACAAATAAGGCATGATTTTTTTATTTGTCCGGTGAAAAATAGTTTTGGCCGGTAAATTTGTGGAGGTCACTAGCCAATGGCTGATGAGGTAAAAAACATATTTTTATGCCCTGCATGCAACGTTTCCAAACTTTTGCCAAAATCTAACTAACTGCCTGTGTATTACTCTCCCTGTGAATTCTGTGGGACTCTGACTCATACTAAGATATAAAACTTCAATCACAATACTTATTTTGCTTCAAAACAACAGGATCCTTCATACCCATAATGCAACCAGAAGCATCTTTCAATAGACCCTCCCTGCCTGGTACACCTTCTGAGTCCTCACTTCCAGTTTGTAATACAGGCTTTTAGTTTTTGCAGTCTTTGAGCCCAAGATGAGCTAACCCTGATGAAATCATCAGGGTTAATCTCTCAGACTAGAAAGAGTTCCTCCAAGGACGCACAAGACATCATACAACTTCTTTCACAGGCTGAGTAGAGCTCATGACAGCTAAATTCATCTTTGTAAGGTCAGTGCAGTGCCCCTTTAAAGCTTTCCACTCTTGTTTAGCTAACTTGCATTTTCAAGTGATTTCCATCCACAGTTCTGGGCTCTCATTTGAAAATGTTGCGTAAGCACTAAACGGCACGAAAGAGGGGTACGCTATTTTCTGTGCAAAAGTTTTGATCTAAAAAAACAATTTTTACCAGAGAATGTGCACACTCATGCATATCAACATTTTAGAGACAAAGGCATTATTACACATACGTATATTGATGCCTCTCACACATTCAATTTCGCCTCATACATCGCCTTTACTTGTAGATCCACTTTATAATAAACCTTCAAAGCAGCAGTGTTATTTTTGCTAATGCAGGCCATAAACACCTTTCATTTGTAAAAACTATAAGTCAACTCGGAAGTCACATCCAATTCTAATTATTTCATTTACTTTCTGTCACCATCAAATTTGATC
>NW_024701494.1:0-968 GCF_008729295.1 Plectropomus leopardus | reverse complement strand
CAGTGTGGGTTTCTCCGACTTCCTCACACATTTTAGACTTAAAATTGCACTAGTAGTGACTGTGAGCGTGAATTGTCTGTCTGTTTCAGCCCTTTACCCCCGCCTTGGACTGGAGGAGCAGTTACAGATTATTGATACATGAATAAATAAAAATTGTATAGAAGAAAAACTACAGAGGTATTAGCAGTAAAATATACACAAATATTCTACTCGTTATTATTCTGTTTTATAATAATAATAATAATAAAAATAATAATAATGTGTTTTGGGTTTTGCAAAGTAGCAGGGTCAGGTCTGACTGATTAATTAGGCTGATGGATCATTTCAACAGCGGTAACATACAATTTTTTAAGGAAGTTCTTCCGATGGAAATACTGAACTAAAGCCCCAAGGGTCTCTAAATTATACTAATATTATATATTTCACTTTTCATATCTGTCAGTTATTAGTATGGGTATTCTGCATATGAAAAATGATAACATTAATTATGGGCATTTGCAGAGTTGCAGACTCTGCTACCTTCATTTTAATAAAGCGCATGAGAAAAACATGTAGAAATAACAGCTGCCAGCCATAGACACATTTCTTTTATATAGAAATAACTCGTGTTTTCTTGCTGTGCTCATTGTTTGGCTTGTTGGGGGACTTTGTCCCACAGATCAACGGGCAAGAAAAGACACAAACTCTGCGGACTGTTTGCCTATAGTATTAAATTACGGCTTTTCAACCTTAATAAGGTTATAATTAAAAGAAAGAAAAAAAAGCTATCTTAAAAAAATGTATGATTACTTTGTGGATTCGGAAAAACACAATATTGTTATCTTAATGGAAAGAATCGTATCTTAGTAACAGATTATAGATCGAGATTGATCTATCTGAAATAACCGATCACTTTGATGATGGTAGTTAAAATTACCCCAACATTTTAGGGACCCAGCCGGATTTCTGACGTTCTTCTTTGTACAATA
>NW_024701493.1:0-686 GCF_008729295.1 Plectropomus leopardus | reverse complement strand
AGGGAGCCAATGAAATGACTACAAAGAGCTGAGGGTAAAAGTACAGTTGGGGATAATTCATGTCGGTTTATCACTACGAGCAACATCTTTCACAATATGTTAACTTGTTTGATCTACTGTTAATACAAAAATATTGATTTTGCAGCTTTAACCAGTGTTGCTGAGTCAATGGATACCTACTAACATGGGTCTTTTCAGATAAAAACTAAAACCAACAGTAGTTGATTGACATGGGCTGAGTAACACAATACAAAGCACTGAAACTCTTCTGATTTATTTTTGGCATTTTGTCGATATCAGCATGACCCGGAGTCACCTATTCCTCTCTGTCTGTCTTTTTATCTGTTTGCGACTCAACTTTGTGGCTCAACTTTTTCCTTTTTTTTGTCTTTTGCTCTGTGTCGTATCAGAACACCATCATTTTTGGTTTTTATTACGTCAACTCGAAACAATTTTCAACCAAAAATCTTTTCAGTATCAAAGGCTCACTCCTGTGGAGTTTAAAGGTGGCTGTAAAAGGTTGTGGGCTTGCTTCTTTGCAGAGGGTAGCAACTGTTGTCAGCTTGAATCCAGTGCAGTTACAATTGATTCCAATGGTGATAGAGTTTCACAGGAAAAAAAGTACAAAACTCATCCATTAAAACTTGTAAAACATTTCCTGAGGTATAATTCCTCTAACCATCAAA
>NW_024701492.1:0-463 GCF_008729295.1 Plectropomus leopardus | reverse complement strand
TGCTGCATCTTCAACTATCAGACTTACAACTACCAGATCCACAAGTGCTGCAACTGCAACTACTGTACCCACATCTACCAGACCTAAAACTACCACAGCCACAACTGCTGCACTTACAAGTACTGCGCCCACAACTGCAGCACCAAGAGCTACCACATCCACAACTGCTGCATCTTCAACTATCAGACCTACAACTATTACACCCACAACTGCTGCATCTACAACTACTGCACCAACAACTTCCAGATCTATGACTTCCACACCAACAACTACTGTACCCACAACTGCTAGACCAACAAGTACTACTCCCTCAACTGATGCACCTACAACTACTGCTCCCACAACAGCTGCAATTACAACTACTGCACACAAAACAGTTGCACCTATGACTGCTACACCTACAACCGCTGCACCTTCAACTACCATATCTACAACTACCAGACATATGACTACTTTACCCACA
>NW_024701491.1:0-751 GCF_008729295.1 Plectropomus leopardus | reverse complement strand
CAGTGCTAATATATATAATATATAAATACATATTATATATAAATTATCAATGGGCATATACTGTATATAAACAGCCCTCGCTTAACTTACATATATATACAGCCTCTGCTTGCCTTTAACTGAAGGCTGTTTTTGGACAGTTGCTCAATTAAAAAAAAAATCAAATTGGGCAACAATGTATTTAATTGCTTATCAATTGAACTATGAACTTTATATTTGTAAGAGGAAGTGTTATTTCTACCATCAAACATGACAATGCATGGTCTCACTTTAATATGCATTTTGGTCTCATATTCAGTCTTTAAAAAATGGAAATGTTTTGTTTCCATTAGAATTTCACTCAAGTAGTCAGCAGACTAGGTCTATAATAAAGATGAAATGACTGTGGGATGTTTTGGGGTTTTTTTGCAGCCAGATTATTCATGTGCATGTATGTGAGAGTATCCCAAGGGACTGTGGAGTTGGTCCACTCCCACGTCTCTCTGTGAATCTGGTGTGAACGCAGAATGTTTCTGACACCCCCTTCTTCCCTCCTCTCCCATTCCTCTATTAAAAAAAAGCCCTCCCAGTCTGGCTCGAAGTGCTGATAAAGCTCATGACTCATGTAAAAAGACAAACAAACCATCTCGGATCACAGCCGATTTCAAGTGAGAGCTTCAATGGAGGGCTACAGAAACTGTGGAGGAGGATCGTAAGTTAACCATTTGCTAAACTGTGTGAGTTCTGCTGTCGGCAATTATTTGCAGGCGAT
>NW_024701490.1:0-631 GCF_008729295.1 Plectropomus leopardus | reverse complement strand
CCAATCTCTGCAGAGCTGCCTACATTTCAAAATAGCCCACAGAAGTTGACTCAGTAGCTTGTGTGTTTCCCTTAAAATGTAAAACACATTACTGCTTGGGCACCTGGGAACTGAAAGGACTGACACTAAATGTGCTTGACACAGGGGACAGTTGTAGATTTTTTTTTCTCTGTCTCTATTTCTCTCTTGTTTTCTCCTTCTCAAACAGATCACAATCACGTGGACTGAAAATATGGCAATAAATGTAACACAAGTGCTGGTATTGTGTCTAATGTGCAGAATGGCACCTTGCAGCTAGAGTTGCAGATTGAAATAAATTAAAACCCATTACCAACACAAAAAAATGAATAGACCTATCTAGAGCCAGTGTTTGGTGTGTTTGTTCTGGGCTAGATGGTGGACTCCATATGTAAAAATAAAAAATGAATGAAAAATGTATTTCAGACATGTGAAAACAACATAAACAAACAAAAACTTAAATAAGTTCCAGCAAATAGGCAGAATTAAGTGAAAAGCATGTTCTATAGATTTCATTTACAAGCATTCACATGCCTGAAAAGTAGTAGGAAGAAGTTGACAGTCTATCCCTTTTCCACAACTCAGTCTACATATAAAAAATATATTACATAAC
>NW_024701489.1:0-741 GCF_008729295.1 Plectropomus leopardus | reverse complement strand
AAAAAAAAAACACAACAAGCAGCCTGGCAAGAAATATCCCAATTACTGCAAAAAAAATGACATGGAAATAAAAAAAATAGAGAAAAATGTCCAGACAATTATAATTAAGTCTTTAACTTTTGTTTTTAAAGTTATGTTCCAGAAACAAGGAAAAAAATCAATTTTGTTTTTATGTCTTGAGGATATTTTCTTTTTTTTCTGTATGTTTGTTTTTTTTACTTTACATTTTTCTTTTTTTTCTACCTTTTTTCCAGTAATTTTCTTGTAATGTCTTTTGGGCTATTTCTTATTAAGTTGCTCACCATCGCCAACGTTTTTGGAAGAAAGCAAGCTAATTAGCTCAGGTTTCAAATAGTTAACAACACCTTTCTGCATTCAGCTTTATGAGAAGCTGTCAGGGTTCAAACACCACATCCACCAACGAAAAACAATGCATCTTGTGTCTTTTTTTTTTTTTTTTTTACTGGCAGGTTGGAGCAAAAAACTGAGAAGGGTTTGATTTCTCAGAAACACAGTGAGTCATTTAAGGGATCCAGCCAATCACAGTGAAGAAAAACCCGGTTCAGGTTTCTCACAAAAACATGAACAAACACGGAGAACTAAGCAACATCACATGAGAGGGCCCGGGGCCTCGCGCCTACCATCGAATCAGAGGTGCGCTGATGTACAGAGCAACAACTTACAGCAGCACTACAGGTTCTGATTACATGCAAACATCGCGGCACTTACAGTCGCAAATTC
>NW_024701488.1:0-482 GCF_008729295.1 Plectropomus leopardus | reverse complement strand
TGGGGGGGCAAAGGGGTGAGAGACGCAGTGGAGAGAGAGCTGGCGGTGAGAGAGAGAGGAGGAGGGGAGGAAAAGAGTGATGGGGACGGTTGCGCTATAGTTCTGGATGCTGTCGAGAGGAGGAGAGGAAGCGAAGTGAAGAGGGGAGAGAGTGAGGATCGCTCCGGCTTTCGCGGTGGGGACGCGCATCAAGGAAATAAATAAATAAGAGTGAGGGAGCGCGCCGTGCGGGGTGGGTGCCAGACCTGTGGATGACAGTCAGGACCTAAGACGACTCTCTCTCCGTCTCTGCGTGTGCTTATTTTTTTTTTATTATCGAGATTTATTTAATGATTATCACAATGGTACTCAGTTCCTCAACTGGGGGTCATTTTTTCGGATGCAGTCGGGCGCGCTAAAAAATATGGAGCTGGCACCCCTCACCCTGCCCTGCCAATACCTCCTCTCTCTGCTTGGGGACGAAGAGGTTGGCCGCGGCTATC
>NW_024701487.1:0-741 GCF_008729295.1 Plectropomus leopardus | reverse complement strand
AGTAAAAGCAATTCTGAATGTGCTATTTTTGCAGAAGTAAAGTAGGCCGAAATCTTCCATGGGCACACTGAAAAAGGAAGCAGAGCAGAGAAACAAGTTTGGGCACATTTTAACCTCATCTCATGTTCCAGGCAAAGAACATGCACAAACAAAGTGTAAGTAGTGCAGAGGTGGGTTTCATGTTGACAGTGGAGGGGAAAAAACAAAACAAAACCGATGTCAACTATAATAGTCTCCGTTGGGAGCAGTCAGACCCCCTGGAGACAGACTTAAGAAAGAGGTTGTTTTAAGGGAAGAGTCAGGTGACTGAAACAGAGCTTTTGTAATCCCTAACCACAGTGAGTAAGACTGCGACTCGTTAGTCTGGTGGACAAATATACTGACACAGACAGGATGGTAAGGGATATAAGTCACTTTAAATGTCAAGCTCAAGAGCAAAGAAAGACGCAAAGGAAACATCAAATACAAATGATCTCATACAGTTTATTTTTTCTACCTCTGCTGTGTTGCCCGCAGCTCCGTCCTGTGCTCTCTTCTGCATAACTCTGCCCTGAAACCAACGAACACAAACACACACCCAATCAAACAGACAGTTAAATCATTTATCATATAATATCAAATAAAATTTTGCTTTTGGGCTCATTTTGGTCTTTCTATACATTTTATTTTCTCAGTTTTCTCGTGGTAACAACATATTTCCAGTTGTTTTCTCAAGATCACAACTTATTCATGCCGTTATCT
>NW_024701486.1:0-579 GCF_008729295.1 Plectropomus leopardus | reverse complement strand
CCAATTTGGAGAGTCAGACACTGAGTCAATAGACTCAGGCCCATGAAGTTTCTCTATGTGAATATAATTTGAATGTGCAATGTTTTAACTGTACAGTACTCTCTTATCTAATATTTAGTTTTTACATTATTTACTCTTGCGTATATATTTTGCACACTTGTAGTACAACCCAGATATTTCTACACATCTTTTATATTAAGTTTCTCACACAATATATCTGCTATTGTATTTTCTTATTGTGTTGTATATTGTAGCATAAGGCACTTTCTTATCTGGCGTACTTCTTATTCTCTTTTCCTATTATTTCTTTATGTCTAGTAAGAGCAGCTGTAGTGTCCCCCAATTTCCCCCAGGGATCAATGGGGTATTCTTTATTTTATTTTTGTGCAAGATGATGTTGCAATGGGTTTCATAGTAAAAATGGCATGTGTAAATGTTTAAATCTATGGTAAGGTTTGACATTTCACATATTTGTATTATATGTGCAAGTTACAAATTCTCTCACAAAACATATTAAATGAAATTCTAGCCTCAAAATAAATCATGCTGGGTTTCTCACACTTTACTCAGAAGATGACC
>NW_024701485.1:0-705 GCF_008729295.1 Plectropomus leopardus | reverse complement strand
GGTGGGGGTCTCGGCCCGCTCGTGCTGACGGGGAGGCCGGACAGATGTTATAAACAGCACAGAGCTGACTCGGTGGTCGGTCGGAGTGAAGGAAAATAAATAAATGGCCGTGGAAATGTGACCCAGACTGACCCGCCGCTGACACGCCCACCGCCACAACAGCACCCGCTCACACACACGCCCTCATTCTGGCTTTTATTTAAGAAAGCGTGGAATATTTAATTATTATTAAAGGGACGGTTTGGTGCATTTTACGCACTTTTCGTACTTCATTTTTTGGCTGCGTTCATGCGTATGGCATCAATTTTGGCTAGATAAATTACCTGGAAATTAGTCAAGAAAGAAAGAAAAAAATTTAAGAAAAAGAAAGAAAGAAAAAGAAAATTAAAGAAAAAGAAAGTAACTAAACATTAAAAATGTATAATTATCCCATAACATAACTTTAAATATACAATTACATGAATTATTAAAATTAATTAATTACATGTATTGTTTTCCCAAGCTTTTTTATTTTTTCCCTGTATTTGTTTAGTATTTTTTATAATAATTCTGTACCATAATTTTATGTATGTAATTATAATATCTGATGTGCTTTTTAACTATTAAAAAAATCTCTATATATATATTTCTCTCTATTTATCAGTATCTCTTTGGTATTATTTTACATAACTGGAAGATATTTTATTGTTTTAGAACAATGACAAT
>NW_024701484.1:0-2135 GCF_008729295.1 Plectropomus leopardus | reverse complement strand
GAGTCTGTTGTCTGTGATGTAACGGTTTCAAATCTCCGTCAGTAAGGGCTGTTAGTGAAAATATTCTAAATATAGCAAACACTTTACTGATATTGATTTTTTTTTAGGTGGCTTAAAACTAATCAGTGAAGGTAGGGTTAGGGTTAGGGTTAGGGTTAGGGTTAGGGTTAGCACAGCTCAGCACAGTTTGATTATATTTGACGCAGCAATTTTCTACCCTGAAGTTATTGTAAATAAACAGTTATAATTGTAATTTGGTCTATATCATAAACTGCATATCGGTAACATTTTACAATAAGGTACACAAAAAATGAGTAGGAACTAATGAGGAAGGAATGAGGAACTAACCATAATAAGGTATACGAAAAATTAGTAGTTACTGAGGAACTAATGAGTAATGAATAAGAAAATTAATCATTAGTCAATGGTCAGTTCTCGAGTAACTCCCAATCAAATGTCATACAGTAACTAATCATCAGTTAATAATTTGTTAACTGACAACTGATGAGGAACCAATGAGGAACTAATGGTCAGTTCTCGAGTAACTTCCATTTAGATACCAGACAGGGGCTAATCATTAGTTAATGGTTAATTTAGAAATTAGTGATGTAACTAATAAGGGATGAATGAGGAGCTAACTATTAGTTAATGATCAGTTCTTTGGTAACTCCTAAAATAAGTTGATTAGTAAAATGAGTGAGGGAACAAATGAGGAACAACCTAATAACTAATCAATCAATCTTTATTGACCAAATGTAATCGTAGTGAAATGTAATGCTGCCAGCTCCTACATATTGTGCAACAAATAAGCTCAATAAGTAACAGAGTGCTAATGAACAAATTAGCAACAATATATGCATGGTTGGAGGGGGCAGAGATCCTATTCGGGATCCCAGTGGCCTGGGAGCAGAAGCTACACCTGAGCCCCTCAGCACCAGCCAGGTGCATGGAACAGCATGGCAGAGAAAGGCATTCGGATTCCCAAGAAGATCCAGAACCACAGCCAGCATTAAGTCCTTCTAAGTCCACTTCAGCATTTCCCCAGATGTTTGCTCTGTTGTTAAAGTTTGACAAACCTCATTCCACAAAAAAAAAAACTAAAAGGTAAAGAACAAAACTGTATAACAACTAACGATGTGTAACAACTCAATCATAACTACTTGAACATTCCCCTTTTAGCTCTATGTCTACGTGGTTACTGAGTACTGAAACATTACTTTATTATCTGACCGTTAGTTATCGTTTTTTGTGTAGGACTGCATTACATGAGTAGTCAATGAGTACTGAATTATTACTTAATTATTACCTGACCATTAGCTACCAATTTTGTGTCCCCTGAAGTAAAGTGTCGCATCATACAGTACTCAATGAGTTCTGTATCATTACTTAATTAATATCTTGACCATTATGTACCCTTTTGTATCCCCTGAAGTAAAGTGAAGCATCATACTGAGTAGTTAATGAGCACTGAATCACTACTTAATTATTACTTGACCATTGGTTACCCTTTTTGTGTCTCCTAAAGTAAAGTGTTGTGCCATAATGAGTAGTTAATGAGTACTGAATCATTGCTCAATTATTACCTTAGCCCTTTTTAGGCTCCCTAAAGTAAAGTGTAGCATTATACTGAGTAGTTAACGAGAACTGAATGATTACTTGATTTTTACTTAGTTACCCATTTTGTGTCCCCTGAAGTAAAGGGAAGCATCATACTTTGTAGTTGAGTAGTTAATCATTACTTGAGTAGTTAATCATTACTTCATACTGAGTAGTTAATGAGCACTGAATCACTACTTAATTATTACTTGACCATTGGTAACCCTTTTTGGGTCCCCTAAAGTAAAGTGTAGCATTATACTCTGTAGTTAATGGGTACTGAATCATTACTTAACTATTTCCTTCATTATTCTTTTTGTCAGACTTAAGAGGAGCTACACCCTTATTCACTGGTAAATATTATCCTTCTGCCTAAACACATGATGGGTCCTTCCAGTTATTACAATGTCAACATAAATTGGATTAGCTAGATTTAAACAATAAATAAATAAAGTTATGGACTAGAGAGGCACATAAGACAGTAGATTCTGTTCGTATTCAGAGCATATTCAGAGCTCACCATCAAAGCAATATCACAT
>NW_024701483.1:0-468 GCF_008729295.1 Plectropomus leopardus | reverse complement strand
GAACCTTATCTTAACATGGAAATTAAAACCAGTCAGTCATTTTCTGTAACCGCTTGTCCTCGTAAGGGTCGAAGGGGGGTGGAAGTCAAAACCATGCAATAAAAATGATTTGTCCCTAAAAACAACAAATAATGGTGATACAGAATCATGATCTCAATACTGATTTAAAAAAATGGATTAGCATTTTGGCCATAATCATGCAACTGTAATGTAAACCCACATTGTGAATGTGCTGTACATAGCAATAAAGTAAAAAGGACCAAAGCTTCATCCAAGGATGATGGAATTGTTTCAGCACTAAACCTTAGTATTAATTTAACAGCTATGTCTTCATAACATGCCGCAAAGAGCTTCACAGTGATAAAGTTGACATGATGCAATAATTTCAAATTGAATAACCCCACTTATGGTCACAACACCCAAGCATGAGAAACAAGAAGTTGAATGAAAATGTAAATGGACAGTGTG
>NW_024701482.1:0-737 GCF_008729295.1 Plectropomus leopardus | reverse complement strand
AATAGTTTCTCTTTGATGTCACTCATTCTTTTCATTCAATCTCACTTCTTTGCTAATCTTTTCTATTTGTCATTGCAGTTATTGATGATTTTTTCCCATTTTTCACTTTTTTGTTGTGCTTGCTATCTTTTATAATCTTATCTTGTTTTCTTCATTCTTTATTACTTTTGTTGTGTTGCTGTTTCACTGCCAGTCTTCCTCATCTTTTCCATTTTAGATGCTGTGTATTGGCTTTATTAACATTAACTCTTATTTTGACTGTAATGAAAATGCTCAGGTTTACCACGGCCCGGCACAGAGCGCACTGGAGTATTTCTCAGACATCGGTAGGAAAATCTTTACTATTAATCCAAAGCAACACAACAACGTGATGCAAAAGTGATTGACTGTTTAACTCTGTCTGGAACTTCATTTCCCAGGATACACCTGTGAGCCCCACAACAACCCTGCTGACTTCTTCCTCGACATCATAAACGGAGACTCAACCGCCGTCGCCCTCAGTAACATGGACAATGAAGGTGTGTATGTCCGATTTTAAAGTGTTTTTAAAAGTATCATTATCTTTTATATTTATTGTATACATACACATACACTCGACTTCACCATCCCCATTGTTGCTCTCACATTATATATTAGGATTATTTGCCCCTATTTTTTATTTCTTTTTTTATGAAGAATGATTATGACCATGTTAAAGAGTTACAATTTTTGCTTGTGAATTTACAAGTTTAAATTAT
>NW_024701481.1:0-787 GCF_008729295.1 Plectropomus leopardus | reverse complement strand
TTACACTTTGATGCAGTCTGAGCTCCATCAGCACGCTGACAGGAAACTGAGCTTTCAAAGTAAAATCAAGACAAATGTTTCAAAATAAGAGAAGCAGAGAAGCTGAGTTTGTGTCCAAAATCCTCCAATGAGGATTTTGTGTCTTCATGTGTTTACATCACACATGATGTCATTATAACCACGTCTGTTTCTGTCTGTCCCCGTCTGTCTCTGTGTCTCTGTCTCTGTGCAGGTGGACGTCCTTCCTGCTGCAGTTTGAAGACTTTTGGACAGTTGACTTTAGATTTAGTGTGAATGTTGAACTGAGCTCACTTGTTTTTCTGTTGCAGCCTCAGTTTGTTGTAGTTGATAAAGACGTCTGTCTGTCCCTCAGTCTGTCCCTCAGTCTGTCCCTCGGTCCCTCAGTGTGTAGCTGCTGTGTGTGCTGCTGGTCCAGGATCAGCTTGACTAACTGTACATGTGTGTAAATAAATTCTTTCTTTTCTTACTGAAGAAAAATAAACAGTTTGTGAAAAAACTCGTCTCTGGAGTCAGTCTGTTGTCTCTGTGGACGTCTCTGTTTCTCCATCTTTGTCCACGCAGGGGCCAGTCGCAGCCGCCCCTCTCATGTTTCTTCTTTTCTTCATTTTAGGACATTTCTAGAATATTAGGACATTTTTAAGACTTGAAGACATTTTTAGGACATTTTTAGGATAGTTGGTATGAAGCATGTGTGGAAGCAGAGCAGCGTCTCACACAGGACCTCCTCCTGCTGCTCACCTCCTCCTGCTGCTCACCTCCTCCTGCT
>NW_024701480.1:0-950 GCF_008729295.1 Plectropomus leopardus | reverse complement strand
ACTGGGATAAAATGGTAATTAAAGAAATAGCTTGACATTTTTACACGGCCTGCTGGAAATCATTTCTCACATGACACAAATCTGGACAAAGACAAATCATCTGGTCGTGTAAAAGTGCAAAAAATGTTTATAAACTTGTACATCAACACAAAACAAGAAAATTTTGGATTTTTTTTTTTTAAATAGCATTGAAAAATATTCTTATGGTCTTTATGCCCAAAAGCTTAGGTAAAAAAAAGTTTGGTAAGTTTGGTAACACTTCAGAACATTCCCTTATGAAAGATGATTTGATGCATGACACTACATGAAACAGATAGTACCTCACATTATTGGTGTTTTACTCAAATATTTGATTCCACTGTTCAACTGCAATTAAAATCATTTTGTTTAGTAATAAATGTTTCACTGCTATCAGATGGGAGAGTTGGAATATTATTTTTTACATCACACTTCCTGTAAAAACACTAAATATTAAATGTACACACTTTACTTCAGCTAAGATAAAGGTACCAACTATAAAACTTAACAGTTTATGAAAAAATATAGATCCCCATTAATGGCAGAGGCAGTTTAATGATGTGTTAAATGAGTTCTGATAAGCTCATGTTGTTTTACAGTGTGTAAAAGACTGCTGGAGTACTGGTTGTGTGATACTCACCAAGTGGTTCTGTTTCAGCCTCCTCAGTCTCGCCTTCATCAGCAGCCTGTTTAATGTCATCCTCATCCTCATCCTCATCCTCCTCTGCCTCAGTCTGTACTGCCTCCTCCTGGACAGTGAAGGCTGCTGCAGTGGTAGCTACAAATACACACAGTATATTGACACAGCAAGTGAACAAAAACGACTTTTAAAATAAGATAAGATTATCAATCCACACAGCAGGGACATTGACTTGACTTGACTTTTAAAAGAAAAGAATTTTTAAAAAAAAGTTTAAAAAATATAGAAAATA
>NW_024701479.1:0-956 GCF_008729295.1 Plectropomus leopardus | reverse complement strand
AATGAAATTTAATTGACAACAGCCGGTTAATATATGCAAACAACCCCAAAACTGCCATCACACATCATTTCAAATATTTCATAGATCCTAACTGGTGCACAGCTGTATGGCATAGAAATTATTTTTAATTTAGACCCACCCACTTCAAACCAGCTTGAAGCACAGGTTCAAATACTTTCAGCACATCTCATAAGAAATAACCAAAGTTGATGGAACTTTAGTAGAAAATAGTATTTATGTAGGTCCACATTGCCAATAAAAAGAGGGTGACTGAGAAAACTGGCTCTCTTGGGGGCCTTAAATCTAACTTCAACATGCAGAAGGCTTATTAATGTTTAGACAATTAACAGGCATGCCTCACAAGTGTATATTTGCATAACTTTTCAAATGCTTCTTTAAAAAAAAAAAACTAGCCAATCAGCATGGAGACAGAAATTATCCACTTTAAAATGAGACTTCAGCTGTGTTGAAAAAAAAAAAAAAAGCCCTATCATCTGATACTCATAAGAGTTTGAGCAGCAGCGCGCCTCCTCTCCTCCCCTCTGGCCTCCTGACAGCACTGCCTCCGACCAGCAGCGGCTCATAACTCACATATGACAGCAGATTCATCCTCGCCCGCTGGAGACAAAGTGGCTTAAACTTTATGTGTCAGCTGATCCCCATGCGGTTCTGCAGAGGCAACTTACCGTCTGCCAGTCTCCTTCTCTCCACCGGTACCGAGAGGGGCAGTCGGCCACACGGCAGCTCCGGCTGGACGCCGGTCTGGAGCGCTGGGAGCAGCCGGTCTCCTGCGGGCTCCGTCGGTCTCCGACCTGGCAGAACACCTCCCGACGCTGGATGCCGTCGCCACACGATGCTGAGCACTGAAAGCAGCACAGATAAGTACTCTGAAAAGTCTGGTCCACCTTAACTACTCAGTTTAACCTAATAGCTATAATATTGTAAACTTACGACTG
>NW_024701478.1:0-678 GCF_008729295.1 Plectropomus leopardus | reverse complement strand
CAAGAGGGCGTCAATACCCCGGTTCTAATGTCCGCCTGACGTATTCAATCATGTTATTGTGTCAGTTTTAGTGGCTTAACGTGATACATAATTTTATCAACTGTTAACGAGACTACCGAAATCTTATGCTTTATCCACCTGACATGACAGGCATCTTTACACGTCGCAGGCAATGTATTTATTCCTTTTTTAAAAGCTTTGACTGACATACAAACAGCTGACTTAAACAAAAATTGAATAAAATATGCGATAATAATAATAAGAATAAGAATAAGAATAAGAATAAGAATAACAAAGTAATGATAATACATTTTATGTTGTCAAGTCTAAAATATAGAGTAAATAAGGTGAGCAGTGCTCATGATTTGGAGTTTTTAGTGCCCTCCAGTGGCCATAATGAGGTACTACAACATTATTTGTTGCAGTTCCACATTGCGACCACAAGAGGGCGTCAATACCCCGGTTCTAATGTCCGCCTGACGTATTCAGTCATGTTATTGTGTCAGTTTTAGTGGCTTAACGTCATACATAATTTTATCAACTGTTAACGAGACTACCGAAACCTATCTTATGCTTTATCCACCTGACATGACAGGCATCTTTATACGTCGCAGGCAATGTATTTATTCCTTTTTTAAAAGCTTTGACTGACATACAAACAGCTGACTTAAACAAAAA
>NW_024701477.1:0-941 GCF_008729295.1 Plectropomus leopardus | reverse complement strand
TGTAGCTGTCAGTGCAGCTGACAGCCTGCCACAAGAAAAGGATTTCCTGTCACTACTGCAGTTAGACGGCGTGTTTTGAAGGTCTGAGGTGCCTTTATTCTGGTCAGTGGCATGTAGGTGTTTGCTGTGGGGGAGAACCCCAGAGATCAGAAGGAAATACTATAGAATGAGGTGTGGTTGCACAGCGAGAAGAAAAAGAAAGTGGTTAAGACAGAGAGAGAGAGAGAGAGAGAGAGACTGTCACATAATTACTGTAAAAAAACAAACCATGCTTACAGTAACTTTGCTGTAGATTTTCTAGATTGAAAGTGTGTCTCACTGTCATGGGACAAAAATGATCAAGTAAGAATCTTATTTTGGGGGTTTCATGTTCGTTTAGGTGTGCCTGCTCTGCCCGTAGTAGCATCATGCTTTTGTTGTCTTCTTGAGAAAAACTGTTTCAGGTTTCAAATAAAGAAATTTTGTGTCTGAGAAACAGATCCTAATGGTAACAATGAGTACTTTGTCTTAATAAGTTTTCTAAACTCTGAGTAGTTTTTTGGATCAATGTTCTTTAATCAACACAAATATGAAACTGACACTGTGTCAAAGAATCAAAAACAGGTGGTAGCACTCAATAGCTGCAATATGGTTATTACTGTCAGCTTTGGTTTTTCACACCTCCTCCTTTCAAACTCTTTAATTAATTGACAGATAAACTCCAAACCAGGAGTATGTGATGTCACACTCAGTGATTTTGTAATATAAAAATTGTGATGTAAGCAGTGCTTTTTCTGAGTTTCACTGGTGAGTTTCATTTCCTGTGTTTTCTAGGAAAGAGAGCCTGAAAAGTGAACCAGTCAGGGGGATCGCAGTGTGGGACTTCCTAGAGTTTATTACCAGCAGAGAGGGGTAGTAAGCAGGATGTTTCAAGGGCGTATGCATTGTGGTCTTCCCTACAA
>NW_024701476.1:0-884 GCF_008729295.1 Plectropomus leopardus | reverse complement strand
CTGGATACACACACCTGTCCTACACCTTAAATAAAAGCCTCTACACTGATTTCTCTCCGCTCCTGCAGCATGACAGCAGAGTAATGAGAGTTTTAGCTCTTTCAGCGAGAGGAGAGCTGAAGAGATAAGACAAAGTGCCACGTCTTTACTCTTTATTGCTCTTTTCTTCCATTATCGAGTATTTTTCTACTCCATATGCTTCGGAAACACAAATGTATTTCGCCTGTCTGGCCGCTGAAGGTAAATGAAATTTAAAGCAGACAGATTGGGGGGAGAGGAGCCTCTGGGATAAGGGAACATGAGGGGAGATAAAGCGAATAAAGGTGACATGAAAAAGGTGAAGAGATGGACGGGTGGAGAGAGGACGTGAAGACGGTTGGAGGGATTGGTTCGGCAGTGAGCTGCTGGGAGTGTGTGTGCGCGAAGACAGGAAGTGTGTCCACTGACGCATTATGTTTCATTTTGCAGTGTATGTGTGTATGTGCGCTCTAACAAGACGTGCACGTGAATACAAAGGCAGTGCTGTGGGTGTGGTTACACTTTTATATTTTATATCACCGTGTGTCCTCGCTGCTGAGGGGAACAAACAGAAAAGTGTGAGTTTGTACTTCTATTTTTGTGAGTTACAGATTTACATTGTGGAAGTTGTGGAAATGTGAGTTTTTAAAAAGTGGGTGCATTTCTGCAAGGTTTGTAAATGGTTAAAGGGTAGGAATATTTTCAAAAAATGAAAAGAAATTTGAATAACATTTCTATAAAGTAACGAGATTTGAAAAGTGAGGACATTTTCAGATTTTTGTTTTTAAAACTTTTCAACATTTGAAAACATTTTCAAAAGTGAAGATATTTTAGGGAAGGTTTTGGAAAAAAATAGACGATTTTGG
>NW_024701475.1:0-988 GCF_008729295.1 Plectropomus leopardus | reverse complement strand
CTTTAAAAATCACCCAAAAAATTACACCATTTTTCACAGCCAGAAAAACCCCCCAGAAATTATCAGTGGATTTTCACATTTCCAACAGTCCTTGAACACCTCATGTGTTATTATACAGGTTTGTAAAACAAAATTTCAGAATTTTTCCAAAACTTTTCAGGGCCTAGAAATTGCTTTTGCTATGACTTTTCCAGTTTTTTTATGTCAGTACGAACCCTGAAATTATTTCAGCTCATCTTTTGTACATGATCATCTGGAGTCACAGAAATACAGTCAGGACACTATGGCTCTGACCTTTGACCTCCTTTCTACTACTTGTTATGATGTAGATCTATTAACTGAAGCTTCCTCCGCTCCTGCACTGATAGCGCGCCTCTTCAGACAGCCCCATTCACCAAATGCCTAAAATTCAAACTGTGAAATGTAAGTTCTCCACTTCTAGCAGTCAACGTGGAGACAAAGTTGACGTTATCTGATAAACCCTCCACTTCCTACAGATCACATCTCCGTGACCCCAAAACAGTCCTTGAGTACCCGAAGCCGCCGCTGTCTCGCTTGTCAGACGTCATTAAGTGGCAGGCGCCTCTCAAACACAGACAGGCAGACGGACGGACAAATATGCCGTGTCTCCATTCGCTCTCGTCAGCCAGGCAGTGACAAGCTGTGGTACGGTGTGGTATTGTTTGGTTTGGGTTGTGTATCCATTTGACCAGCAAGCTAACCAAAGAACAGCGGGATTTGATAATAGCAAAATGCATTTGACTCACCGTGAATTAGCATTTAATTTCAGCGCTGGAATGGAGAATCAACAGAAAAACAAACATCAACTGGAACTGACAGTTTCATTGTTGTTCTTCCCCCAAGACTCAGTGAGGCCGGGTTGTAAAGACAGTGGAGCCGCTGGCGTCCAGCCAGACAGGCCACAGCGGGGCTAAACCCCGGCCAGCGGAGACGAGGCAGGAGACACACGCAGACGCAAGCCATGCAG
>NW_024701474.1:0-407 GCF_008729295.1 Plectropomus leopardus | reverse complement strand
AAAAAGTTAAAATATTTTCACTTTGGACAGCATGCCATCTACCATTACTGTTGCTAGTAAATTCACCGCGTCGCTCTCTCTCCACTAAAATTATATGGTTTTACGTCTATCACCTGATTCCATTAGGAATTAGTTTGATTTCTGCGGCTGATGGAAATTTCCGTAGTTCTGCAGATATTTAATCATAAACTAAAGATGAGGACGAATATAAATTTTAAGTTCAGTTGTCAAACACTTAATTTCCTGCTCTCTGCTAATTTGAATGCACAAATTTCTGCAGTTTTAATGTCTTTAATTTTGTGAAAATAAAAGTCATCCACTGGCATGGTTAAACACAGCATATCACAGCTG
This sequence comes from Plectropomus leopardus, assembly GCF_008729295.1. NCBI lineage: Eukaryota > Metazoa > Chordata > Actinopteri > Perciformes > Serranidae > Plectropomus > Plectropomus leopardus. Next base: position 56 of record NW_024701474.1, on the reverse strand, counting down.
TTGTCCTGATTGTAGCGCACTTGTATTCCAGATTTTGTTGAATAGATGTTGTTATT
>NW_024701473.1:0-1575 GCF_008729295.1 Plectropomus leopardus | reverse complement strand
TTTCAGCTGTTTTTAGGACATGTCATTTTTCAACATTTTGCCATACTATAGCTTTGCCTTTTCGATCATTTTTTCGACATGCAATTTTATGGTTTTTTTGGCCCTTTATGCAACATATTATGCTATGGCGTGTCTCAGCATGCGATTTTATGCTGATTTGAGGGGTTTTCAGCTGTTTTTAGGACATGTCATTTTTCAACATTTTGCCATACTATAGCCTTGCCTTTTCGATCATTTTTTCGACATGCAGTTTTATGGTTGTTTTGGCCGTTTATGCAACATATTGTGCTATGGCGTCTCTCAGCACGCTATTTTATGCTGTTTTCAGCAGTTTTCCACTTGTTTTGGGACATGTCATTTTTGACATTTTTTCCATACTATAGCCTTGCCTTTTCGATCATTTTTTCGACATGCAGTTTTTTGGTTTTTTTGGCCCTTTATGCAACATATTATGCTATGGCGTGTCTCAGCACGCTATTTTATGCTGTTTTCAGCAGTTTTGAACTGTTTTTGGGAAATGTCATTTTTCAATATTTTTCCATACTATAGCCTTGCCTTTTCGATCAATTTTTCGACATGCATCATTAAGGTGTTTTTGGCTGTTTTTGCAATGTTCTGTGCTATAGTTTGTTTTGGCACACTATTTTATTCTGTTTGGTTGTGTTTAAAGTTGTTTTTTGGACATGTTACTTCACATTATTAGCCCTACTATAGCCTTGCTTCTTTGGTAATTTTTTTGGCATGCATTATTACGGTGTTATTGACCGTTTTTGCAACATTCTATCGTATTGCATGTCTCAGCACGCTATTTAATGTGTTTTTCAGTCTTTTTTTGGACATGTCATATTATTATTATTAATAATAATAACAATATTAATACATTTTATTCAGAAGCACCTTTCTCAGCACTCAAGGACACTTTACAAAGATAAAACAATTACAATAAAACAACAGATAAAAGCTACATACAGTATACATTGGAACAGTGCAATTACACAGAGTATGCAATCTTGAACAGGTGAGGTTTGAGTCTGGATTTGAAGAGAGGAAGAGAGTCGATGTTTCAGATGTCCAGTGGGAATGAGTTCCAGAGTTTGGGAGCAGAGAGGCTGAGAGCTCTGCTCCCCATGGTGCTGAGGCGGGCGGGGGGCACAGTGAGGTGGATGGAGGACGAGGATGTGAGGGAGCAGGTGGAGATGGCGATGTAGAGAAGATCTGGCAGAGAAGGAGGGGCGAGGTTGTGGATGGTGTTGAACGCATGCAGGAGGATTTTGAATTGCATTGTGCTTTTTGAGTCATTTCTTCAACATGCCATATTATAGTGCTTTTGGCTGTTTTTGCTATGTTTTGTCTTTTTATGCTATGGCGTGTCTACATTTTTATGGTGGTTTTGGCCGTTTTTATAACATATTATGCTATGGCGTGTCTCAGCACGCTATTTTATGCTGATTTGAGGGGTTTTCAGCTGTTTTTAGGACATGTCCTTTTTTGACATTTTTGCCATACTATAGCCTTGCCTTTTCGATCATTTTTTCGACATACAGTATTATAGGTTTTTTGTCCCTTTATGCAACA
>NW_024701472.1:0-890 GCF_008729295.1 Plectropomus leopardus | reverse complement strand
TAGTTTTCCTGTGCTTTTTTTTTTTTTTTTGCAAATTTTTGGGTCATTTCTTTTGTTGCCCCTTGCCGTCTTTTCGTAGTTTTGAATGAAATTCAGCCAATTTGCTCAGGTTTTTAAATAGTTGAAGATGGAAAATTACACTGATAAACCAAACTCCTTTTTGTAATCAGCACCAAGTTTGGCTCCTGCATTTAAACAAAAATGCAAAAAATGGATAATGGGGAGAAACTGAAACAGTCTGAGCATAATATGACCACTTTAAAGTGCAGGCAGACTCACACCAGAGGCTGCGTGACTCATGACACAAAAAACACAAAAAAGGTAGACTGTTCACCTCTGTCCCAAACCAGCATGGGTCATTACATAACCACAGACTCTTTGGGAGCCAAACCCTGTGTGCATAAGCTTGGCAATGTTATTAGAAAGATAGCATATCGTTCGTCTGCAGCACGCCAAAAAAAAAAAAATGTTCAGCCCTCCGCAGGACCCCAGCTGCCCTCATCCAGGAGGAGAATTGCATCATCCTCAGTGTGCACGGCGTCAGCCACTGCGTAAACATTTACGCACTTTCCACATCAGTACAAATAGTGCAAATAATGTTAATGAAATAATGAAGATGAGAGTAGTTTAAGGAATCCAAATGGACATATATGATATATGATGCGCATCCTTCTTTTTGTTACTTTACTTCTCATGACCTTTCATGCTTTGTGTGTGCTGAGAAGGAAGCAAACGTACTGACAGGTGTGCCATTACTCACTACTTCCTCATGTATTTTAGGGACATTCCACCAAATCAGTGACGTTTTTTTCATGTTCTCACTAAATGTGATTAACCCTTTGAAACCCGAGCAAATTGGATTGATTTCTTTCAGAAGCATGGAGAGAAGG
>NW_024701471.1:0-750 GCF_008729295.1 Plectropomus leopardus | reverse complement strand
TGGTGGATTCAGTATTGATGGATTCAGTATTGATGGATTCAGTATTGATCGGGGGAAAGTGTCCGAACAATTGAAAGCACCTTTTATGGCAAAAACAGAAGCTAAAGTGCAGCTGAAGATCCACAGGAAACAATAATGATATTGATAATAATAGTATTGATCATAATACTGCTGCAGTGAGTCTGTAAACAGGAAACAGTTTTTCAGAAATTTAAACTTCAGTTTTTCTTCGTTTGAAATTTTTTAACAAACAAAAACAAACAACGCTGTAAAAAATGAGCAAACACAAACTCAAAAACAAACAAAAACACCAGAATTAAAGTAAATGATTAATAATTCTGTTTCTCGCAGCTCTTTCGTTCACGAACATTTTAATCATTTTTTTAATGAATAAAGAAGCAGAATTATTAATTTAATAAGTAATTTAAATCCAGAAGTCATGATTTAATTAATGATTTACAAAATGAGTTATTAAAATAAACATCTGCTGAAAAAGACCATTGAATGAAAAAAACACTCAAAGACGTGAAATCTGTCAGACTGATACAAAAATAAGAATTCAAACGATAAAAAAATCCTCTGAAATGTTCAAAAATAAATTCTGTTAAAGTTTCATGTTAAAGAAACGACGTCAAATACAAAAATATAGAAAAACAACTTCAGTTAGTTCATTAAAGGCAAACTGTGTTTTGTGATAATCGGCTTTATAAATAAAATAAAACTGAATTAAAGACACAAACACGTCGCTGC
>NW_024701470.1:0-660 GCF_008729295.1 Plectropomus leopardus | reverse complement strand
TATTATTAATATTATATTATTTTCTAATTTCTCTCATAATAATGTAAATCCTGTTTGTTTGTTCCAGTTTATGATCACAGGAGGAAACCTGGAGGACAGCAGAGAGGCTGTGAAACTGGCAGAGAGCCGAGGTAACGAAGATTTTCACGCAGAATCAGAGAAACGAGACAAATACGAGTAAACAGAAAAGCAACAACTGTTTAGTTTTTTGTTTGGTGATATTTTCACGAGTGGGATGAGACACTTTCTTCTTTGTTGGACGTTTTAAGCCTCCAAATTGAACAAACTCCCTTTTTATTTAATTTGAATTTCAGATGAGTTTTACAGCACGGTCGGCTGCCATCCGACCCGCTGCAGTGAGTTCGAGCAGAGCGGAGAGTCGCAGTATCTGTCGGCGCTGCAGGAGCTGGCAGCCGCTCACAGAGGGAAGGTGGTGGCCATCGGCGAGTGTGGACTCGGTCTGTCGCGCTGACGCGTCATCCAGTCACAAAAACACACGAAACACGGACATTTTTATCCAGAAGAAATGATGACTTCGGACTTTTTACTTTGCTGTACTTGTACTTCAGTTTAAACATAAATAATTTAAGGGTCGACAGATTATCGGGGCCGATATTTGGGATTTAGCAGATTATCTGTATCTGCACTTTATTTTAATGA
>NW_024701469.1:0-661 GCF_008729295.1 Plectropomus leopardus | reverse complement strand
TGTCGCAACTGTTAAAACTCTAAACATTATTGTACGTAGTGGCCATAATTCGACTTACCGCTGCCCACCATGCCCATGGCAAAGATGGAATTGTGTGACACCTCGGGGTCAGCGTCGTGGGAAAACTTGCTGAGGGTGTCCAAGATGTTCAGACGAGGGTTGGACACAGAAATGAGTGCCAGGGCTAAAGGCACGGCTCGCCTCAGGGTGGGCTCACCATAACGCAGCTGGTGATGCGAATACAGAGGAAACAAAAGAGTTTCAGAACGTGTAAATGCAGCGCTACAATGCAAAGCCCAAGAGAGGAACAAACATTTGGCTCTAATCGTTTTAATTGCCTACTTATGCTGTCACACCCCAGTATACATCATTGACACATCACTCTTTATGTGATGATGTTAATCTGATAAATTAAGAACATCTGGATGAGTAAGAACAGAGTAACACATGACAGAAAGAATACAGAAAAAAAGAGAAAATACATGGACCAGGATCAAAAGTGCAGATGATGTAATGTGGATCAAAAGAACGGAGAAAGAAAAAAAGGATGGATGGTCTGAAAATATAAAAGTACGGTTCAGTCAAGACAGCCACACAAAAAGGTATCTTTTGAACAGACTCGGGGGACAGAAAGATCAAAAGAATAAGACATGAGAGGTGG
>NW_024701468.1:0-863 GCF_008729295.1 Plectropomus leopardus | reverse complement strand
AATATCATAAAAATATCATGTTTATAGTTATTCCATTATATATTTGATGAAATAATATGAGTGATTTTTTTCACTGTAGTTTCACTCAAAGTAGTGTAATGGTAAATAACTAGAATACATGAGTGGAAACAATACTAGTACTGGTAATTGCACTTATTGCATGGTCACAAATTAAAAAGTGTTTCCATACTAATATATTATAAGCAACTTAACATTGAATGATTTTTAATTTTGATTTTTTGAAGCGGCCATTTCAACTGTTTGGTAGAGGCCCATATTTAAAAAACTATGGGGTCTGTTAAAAACAAACAAAGCAAAAAAACAAAAACATCTGAAAAAACCTAAACATTGTAATTTGTAGTTTTGTTATTATAGCCTAAGGAAATAAAGAATGCTAAGAAAAAAATTACTTTTTTCTTCACGAGCACTTTAAAGGTATATCAAACCCAAGTAGCCTATGCAAATCAGCTTCATTACGACTCGCAAGATTCACAGACACAACACTTGTCTTTTGCTCAATTGACACAATTTTCCTATAAATACAACATGCTAACGCTATTAGCACAGGCCTATGACATTTTAAAGTGTATTATTTAGCCTAGAGGCTAGCAGAGTTTTCCTCTACTCATGTGAAGGCAGAATGGGGGCAATGAGCAACTTGGCAAGAAATGACAAGCAAATACAAAAAAAAAAAAAAAAAGCATTAGTAAAAAGGGACAAGAAATTGACTTGAAAATGATCTGTGGGGAGATTATTAGCTATTCAAAAAGGGGGAACATATCCAGAAAACTATGTCTTGATTGATTTCTTTTACTTTTGTGTCATGCACACAATGTGCCCAACCCTCATGAAACACCGAAATT
>NW_024701467.1:0-684 GCF_008729295.1 Plectropomus leopardus | reverse complement strand
AGGCTGGTCGTCTTCAGAAGACGAAGGGCTCTCACCCCTCCGTCCCCGCAGCCTCCGAGTGGTAGTGGGCTGGTCGTCTTCAGAACATGAAGGACTCTTACACCTCCGTACCAGCAGCCTCAAGGTGGTAGTAGGCTGGTCATCTTCAGAAGACAAAGGGCTCTCACCCCTTTGTCCCTGCAGCCTCCGGATGGTAGAAGGCTTTTTGACTACAGAAGTGGAAATATTAGGAAATGTTAAGAAATATTGTTCTCTACAGAGGAAGAAATATCAATAAAATCTCTGTTTTTCTTTTTATGTCTACCTGCCCAGGAACAACACATGTAAACTAGCTAGCTGGTAGCTCACTTCCTAATGTCTTTGTAATGCACAATTAACGATGAATCCTGCAGAGTCCGTGTTAAAATACACTGTATATTTAAGAAAATGGTACCTACCCTTCTTGTAAGGCTGGTAATCTTCAAAAGACAAAGGGCTCTCACCCCTTCGTCCGTGGTCCTTCATGATGGTTGAAGGGTTGATGTCAGCGAAGGACAAAGGGCTCTCACCCCTTTGTCCACGCACCTTCATTGAAGAAGGGTTACCTCCATGAGACGAGGGACTCTCACCCCCTCGTTTGTCTTCAGAAGACGAAGGACTCTCACCCCTCCGTCCCCGCAGCCTCCGGGTGGTAGTAGGCTGGTC
>NW_024701466.1:0-453 GCF_008729295.1 Plectropomus leopardus | reverse complement strand
CACTGGGAATGTATTTTAGCAAAATCTCACCATTCTGAATTGGTTCATGTATCTAAAAAAGACAATTAGCTAGATAAGTCTGCATTTTAGATTGAAGAAATAATTTTTAAAAAATGCCGCAAGGCTATCCTGACGACAGTGCACTATTGACTTTCATCAGATGTTATGGTCAATATGCATATTTTCAATATATTATGCATTTATTTTGTCTTTTGGAATTTAAAGGCATGGACTGCAAAGCCATCCAAAAAGTAACTCAAATTAAATAAATAAATAAATAATAATAACTAATCTGCATTATGCTCCAAAGATGACTTAATTAAATAGCATCAAATTAATTGAGATTCCATTAAATCATTTTTTTTTTTTAACTTCTGTTAGCTAAAAAAAACACAATCACAAATTCATCTTGAGTAGTAAGTTATGGCTAAACATTCTGGCTACGAATTTACT
>NW_024701465.1:0-466 GCF_008729295.1 Plectropomus leopardus | reverse complement strand
TAATGATAATAACTTTATTTGTATAGCGCTTTTCTAAACCAAAGTTACAAAAGTTACAAAGTGCTTCACAATAAAAGAAAGGATCAAACTGTGAGAGGAAATGTTGGCTCAGCTGGATCATGTCAATACTCACCTCACTGCTGATCTGCTCCCTGAATGTTTCCACCTGTCGACACATTGATGTGCAGTTAGAACACCTTTTATACTCCTTCATTATTCCTTAACAGTGTCCAGCAAGTGAGACAAATAGAGTGCATTTGTGCAATTGTGAATATTGAAACAATACCCTAATCGATACAGGATTTTAGAGGCTGAACCCACTATCGGCTTAATATTGAGTGTTTAAAAATCCCAAATAAACAAGAAATGTATCAAGCAGGACATTTTACAGCCATTTTCATTTCGTGAACACTGTTTCAAAGCGTATATTTGGCATTTCTGTACTTCAATCTCTTGGCATTTATCA
>NW_024701464.1:0-903 GCF_008729295.1 Plectropomus leopardus | reverse complement strand
CAAAAATCCACCTGCACAAGACCCCCGCTAAGGGGTGTGCCTGATGGCGTGACGTCACTTTAGCCATTTGGACATTTGCGTCCCTTTTAGGTCGTCAAGCATAAATTAAGCTTTTAGGAGCCACTAACACTTGTGCTTGGTAGATTGTTATCCGCTTCAGTTCTCTTTCGGATCAGGGTTTTCACGGATCCTCTAAGTCTTAAAAGGCATTCAGTTAATTCATCTAAAAATACAGCCTTAATTTACCATTAAAATTTCTTAAGTCTAACTTTCAAATATGAAGGATGTAGGATATTGTTAATAATTTTTCTGACATTGCATTGTATAATCTCAAAATATTTGTCAACATCTATTTTTTAAAAATAATTTACAGATTTTACAGATTTTAAATAATTTATCGCAATAGAAGAGGAAAGTTTTTCCAAAAAAAATAACATTTGAACGAGATCCTCTGACTTTTTAACTTGATCAAAATGGTCATGCATTATGTTACTATAAACATTTGGGTAAAATTTTCCCTAACCCTGAGTAATTTATGTCAGTTTATGTTATTCCTTTAGTTTTAGTTATTGTAAAATTGGTCTTAAGTTTAATTCCGATTGGCCTTAAAAAAAAAAACATCTTAAAAAGTTTTAAGTCTAGCTTGCTTTAAGCTGTAGGGACCCTGTGGAGCTGCAGTGTTTTTCATTTACCTCTGATTACTATCTTGACATCAAAGTTTTACTAATCATTGACTTGCGCTACGTTCATGAACGTGACAGTTTAGCAGGCTAATATCCAAACAAAAATATTACAAGAAAGGCAAAACATATTTTAACTACATTTCAGGGATCTCATAGGCTAAGTATTTGAAGTATTAGAAATATAGTATTTTCATAGCATAATATATATTTAAATTTATTT
>NW_024701463.1:0-950 GCF_008729295.1 Plectropomus leopardus | reverse complement strand
TCCAGTCATTTTTGCAATTTGTGAAACCTCTATTTCCAAATTTTTCAATGCCTTTTTGCATGTTTTTGAAACTACATTGATTTGCTCGGGTTCAAAGGTTTAAATACTTGTGAAAGGCATCACAAGAGAGAGAGAAAGAGGGAGAGAGATACCACAAGGAACTCTTTTCCTGTCAAAACAGTATTCACAACTTGGAGTACTTTTTTTGAAAAAGTGTTTTGAGTCTTTGCTCAGTGGACCCTTACGCAGTGAAGGAAAATATACTTGAGGAACAGACATATGTTTGGACTTTATGAATCGCCACTATTGTTTACCATGACGGTGTATCGTGGTAAATTAAATGAATTGTACTTTAGTGCTTTGGCCATGCTTTCAATAAATGAACTAAGCGATTGAGATATAGAGAATCTAACAGAGCTAACGATACGTAGCATGTCCATTTTGACAAAAATTTAATCATTTATATTTTCATCTGCAATCTAGGCTGTGAACTTGAACATGTTTATCACTAAAGCAGTGATTACACATCATGAGGACATTCTCAAACTGTTTGTCAGACAGTCTGCTTCCTCTCAGACTCAGCGCAGACAGTGCAGCAGGCTGAGGAGACTCTCCACATGCTTACTGGATGGCATTGCTGTTTTGTTTTATTTTTAATTTTTCTATCTGCTCATTGTACAGATAATTGAAGAATCGTGTAACCAATGTAGCAATGTTATCATGTGATTAGTTTCTCTAATGTGATTATTGACTTTAAAACAGTAATGCTATTTTGTAAGGTGTTACATTCAACGCTGGTAATTACATAGTCTGCTTGCCTAAAATCTTTTTTTTTGGTCTCTTTTGATTGTGTTTAGTGTTATTTCCTTTTTTGTTGTGCTGTAGCCTACAAACAAAGTTAATACCATTAAAAGTCCAGTTATAAACAACATGGATGAAAGATTTTTGGC
>NW_024701462.1:0-4136 GCF_008729295.1 Plectropomus leopardus | reverse complement strand
TAATATTTTTTGTCCTTACTTTATTTATATTAGTTGTTTTTGGTTTTTTTTGTTGACCATTCTTTAAACTTTTTTCCTTTTTTTTTTTCTCTAAATATTTGGTGATTTTTTTTCTTTCTATTCTAACTTTGCTCTGCTTCCAAAGGGTTAGGGATCCACTGGGTACCCTCACTGAAAGGTAGGCTTCTTTTTCTTCTTTATTTCTATTTATCCATTTATTTGTTCATTACTTACTGTATTAGTCTCAAAACAGAGTCATAGAGTCTGCACTTTATGCAAACTGCAACTTCTTACTATCATTTTAAAAGAACATGGTAGGATTATTGTACAAGAACTCTGCTACTTAATGAGATACAGTACTCACTTGCCAGCAAACTGACATTACAATGAGTAATTTCACATTTTTTTAAAGTCACATTTAACAGTACAAGATGCAACCAGCTGGTGGTGTTACTGAGCCATCTGTCTGTTTGTTCAGTGTTCCTGGAATTTGGGAAAAACAACACATGACCCAGTAAGCACTCTTGCTTTGATTAGTAGATAGCATGTCGTGTTTTTACAGATCCACAAAATGAATGATGTGTGTGAGCATATAATTTGGGCATGTGCCTTAAAAAGAGGTTTTAAATTGTGCAGAAATTCTTTACAGGACTAGGACGGCAGACAGAGAGAGAGAGTCACAAGTGCTTTATTTGATTTAACCAGCTATCGACTTCTTTTTCACACAAATATGAACTGAAACTGTGGAAAGTTTAGGGAAAGATGTTGACTGCTCAGACCAGATATGTCTTTATATGAAAAACAGCCCTCCAGTCTTAGTATTCAACAACAAGTTCAGCCAACCCAATTCAAACAGATGACATATATATGACCTAAGTCCGCAGAAAATTCTGGTATCCCACCAGAGCTCATTAAGTCGATTTTATTTATATAGTTCAATATCACCAATTACAAATTTGCCTCAAGGGGTTTTAAAATCTGCCTGACATACAATTCCCTCTATCCTGAGCCCCTTAATCTAGGAGTCAATTTAAGTCGATTAAAAAGTGAAGTTGAGTATTCAGCCAGTGGTGTGGTATTCTTTTGAGGGAAAAAATTAAACCCAGCACAAGTTCGTTTGCAACCAATATTGCCAAACCAAAATTTTGGTCAAATACTGTGACTTTTATATGCTATGTGGATGACTTGACATTTTGACACTAATTTGGACAAAATACTAAACAATGAATTTCCTATGCTATTTTGGACAACAGACCATACTACAACTTCTTTATACCATTTGGAATATTAACCATATTATAACTGTTTTTATGTTATCTTGAACAAACTATACTGTTGTAGGGATCTGGCTTCATGCAAGGGTCACCAAATGTTAAAGTACGGCTATCAGAAATAATGAATGATTATTAAAAATGATTATTAATTATGTTAAATTATGTGACTTAATTTACATGACATCACCTTGTGGGGCACCATTCCCGGAAAGGGAAAATGATAGCCGATCAATAAAATCAGTCTCATAAAATACACAAGACTATCAATTTAGGTCTCAGATTTATAATTTAATTAATTATTATAACCAAAACAACCACACTGATAGTAAAGGATGAAGGATGAAGGAGCTCTTGACACAGCAGATGGTGATTTACTCACTTTTGTACAATATTAAGCAGACAGCAAGTATGATTCCAAAAACATTTATTCCAAAAAAAAACAACAAAAAAAACACACACACACAAGACAAAGAGAAAGTGTGTGTCGGTGTGAGCGTGAACACACCAAGAGGCAGAGGTGAACTGACTAACAACAGAAGCACAAAGAAGATGCAAGATTCAAAGATGGCCGCAGAGCAGAGAAGGCCTCAGTTGACCATGTGGTTTGTCAGACAAAGGAACCAAGAAAAGGCGGGAACTTTAAGTTCCTTCTCTGCGTGCTTCTGTTGAGGGCCAACGTATGAGTTAATGTATGCATCTAATATGTATATAAGGTACCTTGGTTAGTAAAAGGGTCTTTAGTTGCATGCAAGACCCTGTCTGTGTAAGGCATGAACAAACTAAATCCAAACCAACCGATAACCTAATAACAAAGAGATCCCAACAATGACTCATTCAATAGCATTAAAATACCTGGAACACACAATATGATGAAAGACAAACAGTCCTGCTCAGCCTGTACTTGTGTCCTAATGCTATGCCCAGATGTTGGTTGCCAATCCAGGAGTAGGAGAAGAGGTCTTTGGGTTCCTGGCTGAAGAAAAGAGGTTCTGGTTCAGTCACTGCTGTGCAGTTCCAAGGATCCAGCAGGAGGCTTGTCGGTCCTGGTGTCCTTACAGAGATAGCAGTTCAATGCTGTCTCGGTTCTGTTCTCCTTTTGGCTTGAGAAGTTAGCTGAGACAAAGCTGCAGCTCCTGCTGAGAGCTTACGTGGAAGGAGGGAAGGAAAGGGTAGCTCAGGTCCCCCAGACCTACAGCCTTCCTCGGAGGAGGTTTGGGAGTGAGAGCCAAAAGAATAGCGGATGCTTCTCTTCTTGGCTCGGTGACATCCTGGGGGGTCACAGTGGTGAACCAATCATGTTTGAAGATGGATCCGTGGGAGAATCTAAAGTTTAGGCGTCAGAACATGAGGCAGTCTGGGACGTTGAGTTCAAATAGCTGTTATTTCTTAGAGGAACAAAGAGGACAGTAGCCATTTTGAAGAGGGAATTCAAAGGACATGTGACACATGTCCAGAGTCAAATATCTTAATGAACGAATCACTTGGAGTTCCCTGGTCCCTACACTATGTCGTTTTTGGCCATTTTTTCGACATGCTAAATTATGACATTTTTGGTCTTGTTTTTGACCTTGTTTACTATGATGCGTCTCTACAAGCTATAATATGTCATTTTCAGCCATTTTTTTTTACGTGAAAATTTGAAATTTTTTGAGATACTATTCTATGTCGTTTTCAACCTTTTTTTCTCGACACGCTAAATATGACGTTTTTGGCTGTTTTTTCGACCTATTATACTATGACGCGTCTCTACAAGCTATAACAAGTGGTTTTCAGCCATTTCTTTCACATGTCAAAATTTGATGTTTTCGACATACTACGCTATGTTGTTTTCAGCCATTTTTTCGACATGCTTAATTATGACGTTTTTGGCTTTTTTTCGACATTGTATACTGTGATGCATCTAAACATGCTATAATATGTCTTTCAGCCATTTTATTGACATGTCAAAATTTGTCATTTTTTCGACATACTACACTATGTCGTTTTCTGTCATTTTTTTTGACATGCTAAATTATAATGGTTTTGGCCCTTTTTTTGACATTCTATACTACAATGCATTTCTACAAGCTATAATATGTTGTTTTCAGCCATTTTTTTTAACATGTCAAAGTTTGACGTTTTTCAACATATTATATTATGTAGTTCTGACATGATATGCTTGTGACATATAAACGTTCAAGGACCCTCAGAACATCTGAGGCCGGCCTACTGACCGTCCCAAGAGTCAGAACTGAACATGGAGAAGCAGAGTTTTGTCATCATGCAGCAAAAGCCCAGAATAACCTCCCAGATGTGGTTCGACAAGGCCCAACTCTGACCACTTTTAAGTCAAAGCTAAAAACGTTCCTTTTTTACACTGCTTACTCCACCTACTAATAAGTACAAACTTATTTTTAAGCTTGATTTTAAATGATTTTAAATGATCTTTTTTATCTTTATATTTTTTTTTTTTAAATCATTTTGTAATAGATTTTACCTTGTATATCTTATCTCTTTTCTCTTTTATTCTAAATCTGTATCTTTAATTATGTTTTCACAGAATCTGTAAAGCATTTTGAATTGTCCTGTTGTAATGACATTTGTTATATAAATAAAGCTACCTTGCCTTGCCTTACCTATGTCATTTTCGGCCATTTTTTCAACATGCTAAATTATGACATTTTTGGCCTTTACGACATTGTATACTATGACGCATCTCTGAAATCTATAATATCTTGTGTTCAGCCATTTTCTTGATGTTTTCGACATACTTTATGATTCCATTTTCTGCCATTTTCATCAACATGTTAAATTATTATGTTTTCGACCTTTTTGGACGTTTTTGTCCTCTTAGTATTCTATGACCTGTCTCTAAAAGCTATA
>NW_024701461.1:0-976 GCF_008729295.1 Plectropomus leopardus | reverse complement strand
GTGTACAGTAGTAGAAAAGTTCAGCCAAAAAAGATTTTTTTAAAGTTTTTTTTCAACAAGAAGTGACAAACTTTAATATTCGTAGGTGAGGCATATACATCAGATTTACCGTATTTTGGTTGCATACAGTATTTGGTGCATTAAACAAATGATAGCTAAACTTACATCAACAGCCAATTTGTTGCTGAGTTTGGCTTGGACCATCTCTGGAGTGTCTTCAACGCTGGTGAACCTCAGAGCACTCACATCCTGACGATACTTTTTCTAGATAGAAATATCAAAGAGCACTGAATATTATAGGACTGTCATAATGTCATGCAGCCTTGAAAACATCTACACATGCATTTGATGAACAGTAGAGGGCACAAAACCATCACAAACACTTACACTGACAAATTAAATACCTGGGAAAATGAAACAAAAGCACCTGGTTATGTTTGTATATCTTACCAAAGATACAGTAAAAATGGAGTAGATATGTAGACACATAGCTAGAAAGAGGTCTGCTCAGGAGGAACTGAAGGCTCTTTTCTATTTATGTGCAGTCTGTCATTTCATGGTCTAATGTTGGTAATGGAATGACACTTAAAATAACCGGCTGCTTATGAGGAGGTTATAGATAGAGTCTGGTGTTTTTCAGTCTGCACTAGATGTGTCACAGAAATATCTTCACGCACCAACTGCACGCATTAACAAACATGAAAAGAGTAGTAAATTATGACTATCAATGTTAGTATTATTATTATTTTTCCCTTCTAACAAGCATAATGATAATATTGCCTTTTTATCTGATTCATTTTCTAGTGTCCAACTGTCTCAATTTATATGTTGTATTTTATGTTTTTATTATCTCTGTTTATGTATGCGATATTTACGTTTTGAATTTTGTATCATTTTTGTTATGTATGGTGCTATTTTTATTTTAAACACATTGAGTCGAATGAAATGTGATATATAAATAAACTTGACTTCCATT
>NW_024701460.1:0-511 GCF_008729295.1 Plectropomus leopardus | reverse complement strand
TGTGGTTTATCCAGGCTGCTGTAGAAACATGGCGGTTCAACACTGCGGTCTCCATGGACGAGCACCAGCTCCCTATGTAGATAAAAAGGACTCTTTCGAAAGTAACGAAAAATAGAAGATTCATATTTTCCCTTGATTATACACTAAAGAAAATATAAATACAGTATTATATTACATTATCCTCCTAAATGGTACACACTGGACCTTTACAGAACGGGTAAGAGGTACCTGAGGTACTTTACTGTGGAGATGGGAATGCTTGTTCCCTGGGGATGTTTGTTTCTCCATGGAGTTTGGAGGACACCCGGAGGAGCCCTGATAGGACGCGAGGGATCGTGGTCCACGGAGCTCTTCTTGAGCTTGAGACAGAGCAGCAGTCAGCTCCTCCCTCTCCTCACATTCTCTTCTTACCGTCTCCTGCAGTAACACAACCTACGGTGGGGTGAAATAGAGGGAGCAGAACGGGAAATTATATTTCAGCAAGTCATTGTCATTGGTATTGAATCTTTCT
>NW_024701459.1:0-299 GCF_008729295.1 Plectropomus leopardus | reverse complement strand
ATTTTCTTACTCCAGTGAGGGGTAAGGCAGAGCTCTCCTGAGTGCAGATGAAGGCGAGCATGACGGCCACTGCAACTGCAACACTGAATGTCTTCATCTTAGGAGAGCAGAAGTGGTTCAGTTGGTGAGCAGATCTCTTGGTGACTCTTGTTAGGTCCTCTGTCTGTGTGATGGTTGAGTGTGTAAAATCTCAGGGTATTTATACTCAGTGGGGCCACTGTTGCTTCATCACGGGCAGCACACACATACCTGCCTCCAGTAATGGGCTTTGCATCACAACTGACTGATGCTGGGAAAAA
>NW_024701458.1:0-546 GCF_008729295.1 Plectropomus leopardus | reverse complement strand
CAGTTATTTGTTATATTCTATGCCCTTTTTTCCGTAACAAGCTCTCTTAATATGGACACAGATTTTCAAGCACAACTTCTTTCCACATAAAAAAAAATCGCGGGCAGGAGGCCAGGATCAGGTACTGACGCACCTGTTTGTCCACGTGAGGCTTCCATAGGTAGCTGTCCATGATGGACTGCTTGAGAATGCGCAGAACGGATCAGGTAGCCGGAAGTGACGCAGGAAAAGTTGACAGTCTTTGATCAAAAAAAGTACGTCAAAGCTAATTAGGAGACTAACGGTATCAGATATGGTCACTGAATTGACAACACTGTCAATTAAACGCGAAACCAGTCAAACCGGCGTCAGAAAACTGTGAGAGTTAGCTTGTTTTCCAGTCACGCTAATGATATTACAAAACGACCCAAAGGAGCGGCGGCAAGTTCAGAGGGAATTATTTACGTTTGTGGACACGGACACGGACATGGACACGGACACGGACATGGACATTTACCACTTCACCTGGGTTTCATGAAGAACAAGAGAAACTGCAGCGTCGAAAAA
>NW_024701457.1:0-420 GCF_008729295.1 Plectropomus leopardus | reverse complement strand
ATATGTGTTACACATACATACATATTTCAAGGTTTTGCATAGCCAGTCAGACAAAATAAGCTTGTTACAGACATTACATGGCCTCTAAAAATTGTTACTGCCATCTTTTCAAGACTTTTGACATTTCACAGACAAAATGATTACTTGAAAAAATATTGTCAGATTAATCTATAGTGAAAATAATCCTTAGTTGCAGCCCAAGGAACATCCAGAGGTATTAAAGGGGATAGCTACCAATGTACTAACAGTATCAAAATCTATGACTATAGACAAATTTAGATGGTCTCTTTGTATATGTGGCAAAACCTTATACAGAATATTATATATGGGGTTTAAGGAGAGAATGACATATTCTGTATGCAACTGACATTGAAACAATCCCAAATGTTAGATTGTTTTATATATACTGTTCTCTTCATT
>NW_024701456.1:0-742 GCF_008729295.1 Plectropomus leopardus | reverse complement strand
TGTTGTGTTACAAGTCACACCTCTTTTGCTTCTTGGATGCCAGCATGCTATCTAAAATCACACACTGGAGCGACACGATGCCGTCATACTTTGGGTTTATTGCAGAAATGCAACGGCAAAGACAAGAAGGGACTTTGTAGTGGCCCTGGAGCACAATCATTGTGTACAAAATGGCTAAAGAGAGGAGGAAAAGGTGGACTATTGCATGCAATGTTTCCAGGGAAAAGAAAAAAAAGAGAATTGTGTACTAAAAGACTTTTAAACCTTTGTGATAAAACTTCACCTGTAGTTGAAGTGGTAGGTGATCGACTGCACTCCACGTCCATCGAGTTTTCCTGCTGCTCCTCTTTCATCTGAGCCTCCTGCTCCACCTGGTCCACCGTACCAATGTCCATCATCTCATCGAGGTCGTCCGCTGAAGAGAGCCTCGATTTATTCACCTGCTGCTCGCTGGTGTCCTCCTTAGTGTCGACTTCTGGCTCGTTCAGCTCGGACTCCTCCTCAGCTTTCGGCTCTCTCTCAGACTCCAAAGTGCCGCCTTGTTCACCGCCGTCAACCAAAACTGTGCTGATTGTCTCTTCTGGAGAGAGAGTCGTCTCTGAAGCCGCCTCGCCTTCTTTAGGTTCCGTTTCTTTACTTTCCGGTTCATTTTCAGAGGCAGCAAAGTTGTCCTCCTCTCCGTGTTCAGAAAGTCTAGGAGAAGCTGTGGGAACAAGCTCTGGTTCTCCAACATCCACTGACG
>NW_024701455.1:0-829 GCF_008729295.1 Plectropomus leopardus | reverse complement strand
TGAAAGACTGAAAAAGCCCTAATATCCAGTTGAATTAATGATTTTGTTTGTGTGTGTGTGTGTGTGTGTGTGTGTGTGTAGTGTGCTATCCAGTGGTGTAACAGCGTTACTGCAGGCTGTAATGCTTCATCATCACATGGCTCCATTCAGTCGATGAACAAAGAGCAACACAGAGCAACACAGAGCAACAGCTCCACCTGCTGACTCAGAGCTGCGCCTGCATCCTGCTGAATTTGGATATGTCAGCAACAAATGACCACGATGAGCATCTTAATTAAATCCAGGTAAACTGAACACTTTTTCTCTAAAAAATATTAGTATTCAGTTGAACATGGAGCACACAATATAACCTTGATTGGATTATGTATTCACTTGGATTATGCTCCATGAGTTGTATGAGAGTTTGTTAACTGATATTTTGATATAGTATTCTATAAGTAAGTATTCCTTTTAATGGCTACTTTTAGAATTTAGTATTACATTTCCATAAAGTGGAGGACTTATGAGAGAAAAATTGAAGAAATTATGGTCAAAATCAATGCAGCCTTGGCTGTGTGATCGTGACAGCTAATCCTTGAGTTAAACTCCAGGAATGTTGGATCCTACATTTCCCATAATGCCATGCAATAGGGTCTGTCATTAGATCCTAACTTCCCAGTGAAAAATCACATCTTTTAAATTACACCACATCATCTTTTAGCACCATAAACGCTGTAAAAACTGAGGTTTTCAAGCCCAAATTGAGATTACCCTGATGACATCACTATGACATCATCAGCGTTATACTACTTTATACAATTTTTTTAAATATTCTATATTACTACTACTA
>NW_024701454.1:0-875 GCF_008729295.1 Plectropomus leopardus | reverse complement strand
ATTTTATTTTGATTTCACAACAAAAAATTCAGAATCAAAGATTTAATGCTACAAAATCAGTGATGTTTACGTGGCTGCTGAAATTCAAATACTTTTGTCTCTTATTTGCCTCCATAATTAAAAACTAGTGTAGTTGCATGTCATATTAAACCAATTAAATGTTGTCAAATAATCATTAGTATGCACCAGGGCCTTTGTCCTCAGCACTGATATGTTTAATGTGATGGCAGCACTACACTCCTGCAGACAATCAGCTGTGAGATATTTTGAAGTGGATAGATAAACTCTTTGTTTTTATCTATATATATTTATGTTGAATTTATAGATTTATAATCCTAATGTGGCACAATGATATTATCACCACGCTGCATCAACAAGCTGTAAAACTGATACTTGTGTATTTTTTCACACGTTCGTTTTGACACATATTGAAGAGCTCTTCGTATTTATAACAGTAGAATTTATTATCAGAACTTTCAGAAAGATGAAACATGTAATTTGTGGTCAATTTGTATTTATGTGTCAATTTTTTGTTCAATTTTTTTGACAATTTGTACATATTGTCCAATTGTTATTAAGAGTGTGTTTGTCTTAGTCTATTTTGTCAAATGAAAATAAATGACAGTTAAGGGACTGTTGGTTATTTATTAGAGGGGCGAGATGGTGCTAAAACTGGGGCTTTTTTCAATTCCTGCCATAAACAGAATTTTCTCAGGTAAGGGGCTGTTTATTATTTATGGGAGGGTAGGGGATGGTACAAAAAGGGGGAGGCATATCAAATATTTTTTGTAAGCATTGAGGAGGGATTTTTTTTATTTGATTTTGATTTATTTCTTTGTTCAGTTTGGGTTTGTTGTTTTCTGGGTTCTTGTTTT
>NW_024701453.1:0-567 GCF_008729295.1 Plectropomus leopardus | reverse complement strand
TATCAGTCAGAGTGACCCTTAAAGGAATGCGTTTTTGGTACTTCAAGCAACACAAGCCGAGTGCCATCTAGTTCCATTGTATTTGAGAGCAGGCAGAGATCTTTACAGCCAATATATCCAACAATCAGCGACTAACACCAAAACAATCTAGATTAATCAATAGAACTATAGGTAAGAGGTAAAATATGTACCTTTGATAATGGGGTGAATAGTCCCTTAAATCTAAAGTACCACTCTCCAGCCAACACTGATTTCTTTTACTAGAGAGAGAGAGAGAGAGAGAGGATAACATGCAGTAAATGGTAGAGGGTGGAATTGAACTTGCAGCTGCTGCGGCAAGGACACAGCCTTTGTACATGGGGTACCCGCTCTGCCAGGTGTGCTACTGGGCGCCCCTAGTTGCCTAAATTTAACCAGACATTAACCATAGTGGTTGCTGATCAGATCCAGGTCTCATGTAGCACCTTGGTAGCCAAATAATTAAAAAATATGCCATATAACAGCAACATCCCAGGTTTGATTTCAGCTGAGTGACCTTCACTGCATGTCAACCCCCCCCCCCCCCCC
>NW_024701452.1:0-979 GCF_008729295.1 Plectropomus leopardus | reverse complement strand
TTAACACACATATTATACATATATTTATATTTTTAAATATTTGACATACTAGTGCTTGTTCCCCCCGGGAACAATTAAGTAATTCAGATTTTGATACTGAATATAAATGCCAAAGGGGTGCCAAATTGGATTTGTTGTTTTTTTTAAAGAGCCTAATAATATAGTTTCTTTACTCTTCTTCTTGTTATGAGGCACCCCAGTTCCCCCGACAGCTATGCCCCACTTGTCCTAAAATCCTAGAAACACCCCTGCATACACCTGAACTGTACAGGGCTGCACTTTGTGTAATTACTGGCCCCTCATCATCTCGATAAAGTGGCCCCCAGGCAAAGCACGTTGAGTATTTCTGTGCAATCACAATAAAAGTGAATCTTATCTGTTCTGTTTAAGACACCAACAGCAAGCTTCATCTGACGACTGAAAGCGTTTAAAGATAAATTGAAACATTTTAAGAGAAAACGAGCTCGACTATAGACGTAATTTAATCGTAAATGCATAATGTTCTGGAAACATCTGTCCTCAGCCCCCCCCGTGACAGTCTGTGGGTGAAAAACGGGTAACAGCGCTACCTTGATACGGCTTGGAGAGAGAATACTCCCGCTTCAAAAACTCCTCCATTTCGTGATCATCCTCAGCCAAACACCGGCTGGCAATGACAATAAGGAAAGCGAAAGTCCAGTGTGATATTAAAGGCATTATTTTCCGTCTGAATGGTGATTTTGGAGCCCTGTAATGAATGCTACTGCAGGAGGCAGCCATCGTAGGTCAAAAGTCCGCCCATTGAATCGTCAGCTTCCTTTCCATTGGCTCACTGTGTTGCATGGCTCCTTGCCATTGGTCCACTTGATTGTCAATGAGAATTCACGCCTTTGATTGGATGCATTCTGCGATTGTTTTAGAGACCATCAATAGTGAAAATAAATCAATTTACTTATTAAATCTGAACTGCAACCGAGCTGTAATAAGCTATTTTATATAT
>NW_024701451.1:0-5228 GCF_008729295.1 Plectropomus leopardus | reverse complement strand
TATTATATTATTATATGAATTATATATATTGACAGGACATCTGCAGCTGCTTGGCACATTTTGACATTTTATGGGTGCCTTTGGAGGTTAGGGATAAAACACCTGTTTGTCCAAGTTAGGTGGCTGTGGGTAGCTGTCCAAAATGGCAGACTGCTTGCGCATGCGCAGAATGGAACGGGCAGGCAGAACGGATTGGGTACTGACATGCTCCGTAGGAAAAAAACGCTGCAGGGAAGTTTCTGAGAGCTTCAATGAGCAATGTGTCGGGACACCCTGTTTAATTTTCTTTTCACCATATTTTTGAGTGAGACTGAAGGACTGATTTGCCGTTGATGTGCCTGTTTGGGGATTATTCTGAGAATCTCTAGTGTATTGACGTACTGAGTTAGCATGGTAAGCTAGCGGTTAGCCATGTGTAAACGTCAATACTGTGTTGCCAGTTTGGGCCACTACTTTAATTGTTGGTTGTCTGTCAGTGGGCTGCAGCCTTTCACAGACACAGAGCAGTAGACCCTGCTGTGACCAAATTTCAGTAGTGTGCTGTTTAATCAGGTAATAATCATAATAAACCTGTTGATAATAAGATCAAATATTTATGATAATTTATCTATTGTGGCATTAGAACTCTTGTTCATTTGAATTCAGCTTAAAATATTAAAATCTTATCTTATCATATCTTCAGAACCATAATCCTAAACTCCTGAATCCTTAACCAGTCAGTTGACCATTTTGTGTGAATGAATTTGGCCACATTCAACCAAATGGATCGATTTCTCTGGAGGGATTAATTTGTTGAGTGATGGCATACACTACACATTGCATCACAATGAGTAAAAGCTGCCAAAGATCTGGCACAGCGCTAAGGTGATTACCTTGCCAAAGCCGAACAAGTCAAGCGACAACCCCAAGGGATACTGGCCTATCTCATTGCTGTGCGTTCCATACAAGCTCCTCGAACATCTCATCCTAGCAGGTCTTGACCCAGTGATCGACCTCCAGCTGCCCAAAGAACAACCTGGCTTCCGAAGTGGCAGGTCAACAGCAGACCAGGTGACCTTCCTGTGTCAAGACATAGAAGACAGCTTCCAGGCAGGTGAAAAGGCTGGCGCCATTGTAGCAACTATTAATAACTACGTTAGAATTTGGATTTTGCACTCATTAAAGTAAAAGGGGCACCATTCTCTTTTTAAGAGAAAAATAAATTTTTAATTAGAACTGTTTCAAAACTTGTTATCACTTTAATCAATCTCACAATCTTTACCGTTTATCCTATATACATGGATCTTGTTTCTCAACTTGGTGATAAATGAAATATTTTATTTAGGCTAATAAAATGGTGAATAAATAAAGGAAGGAGTATGGCATATAAATGAAGTTAAACAAATGAAAGGGAACCAGAGTAATGTATATTCAGGTGATGTTAATGATTACTTATGGGTGATAGTGGGTAGAAATATGTGACTGCCTAATGCGTGGATGCACGCTGAATGGTGTATTAGAATTTAGAAATTTGGCATTAAAGCTTTGCTATTTGACATCAGCTCAGATCACTAGAATATGTTATTTTGCCTATTTTTGCCGACTTGAATAGACTTCTCCGGAGAGGTCCAGTTCGTCACTTCGCTTCAGTGGAGGGCTGCTACGCATCTTCCAGAAGAGGTGACCTGCTGAAAGGCGACAGCAGCTGGGCAGGTGGAGCCGGTGTGCAACTGTCTTTAGCTAGCCTTGCTGAACCAGTAAAAGTCTTTCAGGGCAGGCGACAGAAGCTGATAGTTTGTGCAGCAGGTGTCGCTTCTAGAACTTTGGCAGAGTTGACGGCAGATCGCGGAGTGTCCTTTTCAATTAAATAATAAGAAATAATTAATAATTAATTAAGTAATTTGTTGGGGGGTGGGGGGGGCAGGAGAGTTAAGGACATATGTTTGTTTGTCAGTGTATGTGTGGACTGAGACAGCAAAGAGTGAGAGGCAATAGAGAGAGAGAGAGAGAGAGAGAGAGAGAGAGAGAGAGGATTACATTTCAGAATGAGAATCATCATTTAATCTTGTGGGCTCTTCTCATATTCTTGGTAGAAATGTGTCTCCAGTCCTCTACACCAAACTTCAGTCCTTGTGTCAAAGAAGGGTGATGAACAACTGTTCTTGCATGTCTGAGTGACCCAAGGGGGTCATTTGGATGTCTTAACACCCAGTTGTGAACTAGATGAGACCTCCAAAAACACCCATCTCTCATGGCATCTTGAGAAGGAAAGTGTCCAAGGCTGACACTTTTTGTGGCTTAAAAGCAGAACCTGTTTGCAGATGTCCACTGGGGTGTCTCTACAAAGTTAATTTAGAACCCTCTGTTAAATTCTCTGGGTTCATAAAACAGTGTCTCTTGATGTGTCCCTCATTTGTATAGGGAAAGTTAAGCTCTGGAGTTCCCCAGAGGGAAAATGAAAAGACCACACCAAGGCAGTCTACTAAACCGTCCTGCTAGACCTCACAGCTGCCTTTGACACCGTCTGACTGCTTAGGCTACATATGAAGCTTCTAGAAACCTTCCAAGACAAACACATGGTGAGCTTCATAAATGAGGTTAATTTTTTAACTTAGATTTTGGGGACAGGACAACGCCTCAACCACTCTTCCACCACACCTCTAATTACCTCCTTTTCCCTTGTCTGATTGAGCTCCTGCCCTGTCCATTGTCATCTCCCATCTCCAAATCCCAACCTCATTTCCTTCTCTCCTCAATCTCATTGTTCATCCCTCTGCATGCCTCTCCTATGTCTCATGCTAGGCACGTCTGGGGCTCGGAAAACAGATTGGGTGGACATGCGCAAGACGGTACCCCCATTCTCAGTCTCCCTCTACCTGGCATCAAGACTTTCTCCCAGACCAGCCAACCACATCCATCACCGACCCATACAACCAAACCTTCACCTTCATATGAAAATAAATCTTTCAACGATATATTGTTGTGGCGTGGTCCTTGCTAGTGAATGGAGATGCTGAGCAACCACAGCTTCCGGCTATTCATCAGCAATGGCCAAAGCAGCAGGGTTAAAAAAACTCAAGAACGGCGTCCCGCAGGGCTCACTGCTGGCACCTATGCTGTTTAACATCTATATCCATGACCTACCTGCCACACAGTCAAGAAAGTATGGCCATGCAGATGACATGGCCTCCTCCATATCCACAATGTTCCACCTTAACAACAAAGAGGCGTCTCGCCAAATGAACATCCTGGCTGACAACACCTGGCTACAATACCAGCCTGTCATTAAAACAACACCTGGACAGTGTCAAGGGAAGGACAACTGCCCGTGCACCACATGGGAAACCACCACTAAGACCCTGTGCATTTCCACCGAGGCCCTGGTGTTCTCTGCTGCCAAGTACTGTGCGCCGGTCTGGTATCGTAGCCCACATGTCAACAAGCTGGACACTGCCCTCCCTCAACTCCGCATCATCAACAAACCACCTACCTGTCCTTGCTGGCATCGCTCCAGCAGAGATCAGACATGAAGCAGCCATGCTGGCTTTTGTTCGAAAGGCACAGACAAACAAATCCCACCTCCTCCACAAAATAGTCACAGAAACACCACAGCGCGTGTGCTTCAAGTTCTGGTGCCCCTTTGCCACACATGCCCACAAACACCAACTGACACCTCCAAGGCCTCCTGTCAAGGGACCAGTGGTCATCAGCAGAAACATCTAGGCTTAAACATTATATCAAAGTCCCCACCATTATTCCCGGCCAGCAACTGCCCCGAAAGCAATGGATAACCCCTAAAGACAGGACAGGCATAGGACGCTTCGGGGCAGCAATGCAGAAGTGGGGTCTGGCAGTGAGTGCCCACTGTGAATGCGGAGATCCATTACAAACTGTAGACCATATAATATAAGCTGCCCCAAACACCAGCCACTGAATGGAGATTGTGGCCTTATTGACCTGGACGAGGATACACTGGACTGGCTTGCCTCGACTAAGCTTAAGGTCTAAAGACATACGCCGGAAGACAATGAGTAAGTAACGCCAAGCCCACTGGAATAAGTGATTATTTGTTCAAGTGAATTTTAAGTCAATTTTGAGTGAATTTTAAATTTTTAAGTTTGAATTTAGCCTTTCATTAAGTTGAATTAATTGACTTTCTAAAATCATTTTTGATTGAATTGAAAGTGATAATTAATTCAACAATTTAGCTCCTCTTGTTAAATCCCAGCAGAGTTGTCTGAAGCCAGCAGTACCTACTGATGCTTTCTGCTCCAATCTTGTATAACCAGAAACTAGCTATTAAGACTATTTCTTGTTTAGTGGTAGATTTTTCACCTAGAGGTTTACACAGGCTAACACACTCCTTTATGGTGAATCTGAATAGGCAAAGTGTTGAACAACTTCTATATAAAGCTAAATATTTGAAAATATTTGTTCCAATTTGAAATAAACTCCTATTTTAAATGTTAAAACCTCTCCGTGAGGCTGTAAACAAAGCTAGGAGTAACTTTTGAAATCCTGACTAAAGCACTGGGATCTAATCTAGGTTCCATGAAATCTGAGTGCAAAATTAAAATCAAGTGAGGAAGATCATGTCCTGCATCTATTCACAGCTGAGAGCACCTTGAGTACCCTCATAAGTCTTACCACCTCTCTGCCTCTGTTGCAATCAGGGGGGAAGAATTATCAGTAGAAGTTAAATTCATATAGGCAAACTCTTGAATGAAATTACCACTTTAACTGTTAGATTATGACATGTTCTATTGTTAGATCGTTTTATTTTGCTCGGGCAAGTAAAACAAATAGAATCCCACATAAAGGGTAAGCTGACCCAGTCTGAAGCCACCATCCAAAGGGACACATAGAGGATTAGTAAGCTGCAGTAGAAATGTTTAGCATACAGTAAGGTGGTTTTGCCAGTTAAGGCACATGTGCCCCTGTTAGGACAGATTCAGGAAAGATTCCCTGTCTCTGAGATCCTAGGGCCCCACTTTGTTAGCCAGCTTGGATGTAAACTACGAGTTTCTAGTTCATAACAAGACTGTGCTGTACTTTCCCTTTGACTCGTAACTATGCTATTCACTGATTCTTCTGTTTTTTATTGTCTCCTTTAGTTGATCTCCTTTAATGGATGGATGGTTTTTAAGCTTTTGTTTAAATTCAAATCTGAAGGCAGTGAGAAATGCTGTTTCCATTACCCATAGAGGCCTAAAGTGACGTGCTGGTTGTCTCAGCCAGAAGTCAAAGTA
>NW_024701450.1:0-4518 GCF_008729295.1 Plectropomus leopardus | reverse complement strand
CCCAGACTGTCAGCAGCTACACTCACACACTGAGGAGGAGGAGACTAACATCATTCATCTAAAAACATAGTGTCATCATGACAAAAACCTGGGGGCTAAAGGGTTAAAATTTTTGCAAATTAATGAATATTTGAAATATATGATTAAGACGAATGCTGGTTAAAAACAAAGTACTCAATGAAAGTAGAAAAAGCATTTTTGGACCTGAACAGTCTGAATGTAACTATTTAGTTTCCACAGTGTATTTTAGACTTATTGTAGGAGCTGAGCTGCAAATTCACTGATTACACTCAAATACACAATCTGGACTACATTTAGGACACATGCATCAACACACACACAGTTATCACAACAGGAAGAAGAAAGGAGACTAAAATGAGACAAACGGTCACTAAAGGGTTAATAATAATCAGTCCCCATGAGGTTAATAAATCTGATTGTTAATAAAGTTTTGGGTTTATTGGAGGACAAACAGACAGACCGTCCACCACCACTGTCCACATGTCCCCTTGTGGTTAGGGACTTTTTGATATGTCCCTAACCATAGGGATGTCCAGCAGGGGGACAGGGTTTGATTTCCTGTTTATTTCTGCAGCCAGGGACTGTAAACTACCCACTGTCCCACTGTCCCACTGTCCCTAAACTCACTTAGAAGAACTGAGGCCTGTTCTGCTGACAACCCACCTGTGTCTCTGTGTCTCCGTGTCCTGTGTCTCTGTGTCTCCGTGTCCTGTGTCTCTGTGTTTTCGTGTCCTGTGTCTGTGTCTCCGTGTCCTGTGTCTCTGTGTTTCCGTGTCCTGTGTCTGCGTGTCCTCTTGCCTCTGTCTTTGCGTGTCTGTCTCAGTGTCTCTGTCTCAGTTTCTTTCTGTCCCCCGAAGTTGCACGCGGGCTGCAGGCGGCACGCTGCTTGTTTATTTCCTGTTCCCTCTTCTTCTTCGGTGGTGTTAAATGACGTCAAGCAGCAGTAAAGGTGCGCACCGCCCTCTGCTGTCCGCGCGGAGGATCACCTACAGACCGAGACACCTGGGCTGCGTATATATATGTGTTGACCACGTCACCATGAATAACAATAAAATAATCACATCTTTGCCCTGAATTTAGGCTGTATATGTATATATATATACACCTATATTTATTATTGCTTCTTATATGATGATTTTGTTTTATGTGTATTTAATATTTACTTTTGACTGTTCCCTCTAATAAAGCTTCTAGTGAAAATATTTCATCTGATTATATTTCTGTAAGATCAGAATCAGCACATTAACACGAGGAGATGTTCAATGACAGCTGTTCATCTGGTGCTGAAGTGTAACACAGTATTTTTACTGTACTATAGTTCAGTTTGAAGTACTTTTACTGCAGTTTGTGGACCGTCTTAGAGCAGGAGAAAGAAACGTGTTCCCTGAAAGTTTTATTTTCTTATCAAAAGTCAAAATAAAATGTTGAAATGTCCTGATCAGTGATCAGTATATGGACTGATGAGCTCCTGAACCTGATCAATCATACCGAACCAACATTTTATCTTCCAGCTTGATTCTCTGACATCACAAATCTGAATGTTCCCTCTGATCACCAAAAACTGACCAATAACTTATAAATAACTGACCAATACCTGATCAATGACTGACCTCCTGGTGAGTACTTGTACTTCGTGACAAATATTTTTATTCAGTGTTCAATTTGTTTGTTACAATGTTTACAAAGAAAAACACTTGTGTTTATTTGTTTGTTTGTTTGTTTGTTTGTTTGAGTGAAAGAAATAAAGTTATTTAGGAGACTGTGTTGATCTGTTGGTCCAAATAAAAACTGATTCTGGTCAGTAAAGTGTTAAAATCTGTTATTATTAATGAGCGTCCAACTGAGACTACAGGATGCCGTCACAGATTCACCACCTCGCTGAGTCATGTGACAGAGACGCTGAGTCATGTAATGGTGCAGACATCAACACGTCAGCACGTCAACATGTCAGCATGTCAACACTTCAGCTGGTCTCAGATCAGTCCTTCAGGTCAGCTGGTTCCAGGTCAGTCCTTCAGGGTCGATGAGTCCTTCAGTCAGACGGATTAAAAACAAACATCCAAAAGGTCCAAAATGTCCCGGTGGTGAGGTTCAGACTGAGTTCAACAGTCTGACCCTCAGGACCAGAACCTGAGAAACCAGAACCCCTTGAGACTTGCTCATCATCAGTGACGGTGATGAAGGTGGCGGGGGGGGGAGCCAGCGGTGTGTGCGTCCTGCTTGTCCTCAGAGGACGCCAGCAGCAGTGAGGCCCTCTGCTCATCCATCCTCCTGGACTGGACCCTCTGAACCAGACTGAAGAAGTCCTCCTGACCCTCAGGAACCGAACCCACCACGTCCTCCAGGTCAGGGAGGGAGCACCGCTGGTCATCCATCCTGTCAGACTGAGGACAGACAGACAGAGAGACAGACAGACAGTGAGACAGGTGGACAGTGTACGACTCTCCTCCTTTTTACTGTGAAATAGGGCTGGGCGATAAAACGATAACGATATTAATTACGATATATCTTTTCCTCAATTAAAATATGAGACGTAGTCAACAGAATGTCGATAGAACGCATTCAAGCCATGTTTAGACAGACGTCACGAACAGCCAGCGATATAAGAAAAGCATCGCTGAGAACCGAATGCAGTGAAGGACTTTGACTGTAGAACAGCTGAGTGTTTGACAGCCACAGCGCTGTCAGGAGAAGTTGGCCTATTATCAGCACAATGTGCTTAAATTTACGTGAAGTTTGTTTAAGATGGAGCTTTTCATTTTTATATAACGCTGTCATGATATTGTCATGATGTTGTTGTCATGTTACTGTCACATTGTTGTCATGTTGTTGTTGTCATGTGTCATGATGTTGTTGTCACGTTGTCTTCTTGTTGTCTTGTTGTCATGTTGTCATGTTGTCATGATGTTGTCATTTTGTTGTCATGTTGTCATGTTGCTGACATTATGTAGTCATGTTACTGTCATATTGTTCTGTTGCTGTTACATTACTGTCACATTGTTGCCATGTTGCTGACACACTGTCATGTTGTTGTCTTGTTGTGTTCTTGTTGCTTTCTTGTTGTGTTCTTGTTGCTGTCATGATGTTGTTGTCGTGTTGCTGTCACGTTGTTGTCATGTTGACATGATGTTGTTGTCTTGTTGTTGTCATGTTGCTGTCATGTACCTGGTAGTGTATGAGCATGTAGTAGAGGTCCAGCGGGGGAACGGGGGGCTGGTTGGGGCAGCAGGCCCCACAGAGAGCGGGGGGTCCTGGGTCGGGCAGTAGGCTGAGGCTGGCTCTCTGCTCCTCCAGTCTCTGAGCCTGACTCTCCAGGATCAGGTCCAGCAGGGCCTCCGGCTCCTCCTGCTGGCTGCTCCTGCGCTACAACAACAATAACAACAACAAAAACAATAACAACAACAACATGATTAATTCATGATTCATGTTCTCACTGTGACAACATGAGTCCACAGGATCAAACATGAACCGCCGTGAACACTCACATTTTCAGCCCCGTCTGCCTCACAGTTATATGACTGTTATACTGTACTTACACGTGTTATATTATTTCATATTATTACATGTTATATGATTTTATACGGTACATACATGTTAATTTTAGATTGTACACGTGAAAATGGGCTCTATAAATAACATAGACTTGACTTGACATGTTATCGTATTTTAGATTGCACATACGTCTGCATGTCTTATGTCTTTTTTGATGTTTGTGATGTTTTTGTCTTGTTGGGGGCGGGGCCTGAGATCTGACCCTTCCTCTGTATCTGGAGGCCTGCAGATGGAAAAACTGAGGAACGTGAGTCAACTACAACTCCCAGCATGCATTTCACCTCCACATAGAGTGAAGCTGATGTGGGTCCAGGTTCAGAGGCTGCCGGCGAGTACACTCAGCACATTTTACTGTGTGAATTAAATTCACTCGGCTGACTCTGCTGTCACAGTGGGAGGAGTCGGAGATGTGGAGCTGGCGGCAGGTGACAGGTACCTTGTTCTTGGAGGTGGTGATCCTGGTGTGGGGGGTCAGAGCGGAGCCCAGGCTCTGGCCCCGGGGCCTCGAGGAATCGTCAGGACTGGGACCTGGTACAAGAGACACCAGACCTCTGAGGGCCTTGAGGCCCCGGGGCCAGAGCCTGGGCTCCGCTCTGACCCCCCACACCAGGATCACCACCTCCAAGAACAAGGTACCTGTCACCTGCCGCCTTCTGATGACAGGGCGAGGGGGGGCGGAGTTCCTGTCAGCCATGATGGAGCTGAACAGCTGGGGGCGGGGCTAACGTCACTGCTGTCATCAGGGGGAGGGGCTACACCTGGTCAGAGAGAGCAGAGCAGGAAGTGAGTCACCAGACCGCCTGCGGTCAACGATTCACACTGAACAGCGAGCAGTAGACGTCATCTGTCAGCATCATCATCATCATCATCATTACCATCATCATCATCACCATCATCATCATCGTCATCGTCATCATCACCATCATCATCATCGTCAACATCATC
>NW_024701449.1:0-2058 GCF_008729295.1 Plectropomus leopardus | reverse complement strand
GGACCACATACTATGCTGTGACAGTTTTGTGATGATTTTGGAAAACAAAACAACATACATTGACGATTTCTCATGATTTTAGATCATATGATTTTGCACAACATACTATGATATTTTTTCATGTATTTGGACTACATACTATACTGTGATGGTTCTTCGTGATTTTGAATGACATACTATAATATGGCTTTTTTTAAATGATTTTGGACCACATGATTTTGGACAACATAGTATACTATGATGTTTCTTCGTGATTTTGGACGACATACTATACCATGGCATTTTTCATGATTTTCACTGTCACAGTTTTGCGATTATTATGGAAGACATACTATACTATAACTTTCTAATGATTTTCAACGACATACTATACTATGACTTTTTAATGATTTTCAACGACATACTATACTATGACGTTTTGCCATGATTTTGGACCACATACTGTACTATGATGTTTTTTTTCATGATTTTGGACCACATGCTATAGTATGATGTTTTTTCATGATTTTGGACCACTTACTATACCAAAATGTGTTTTCATGATTTTGGACAACATACTATACTGCGACATTTTTCACGCTTTTGGACCACATACTGTACTATGCCCTTCTTTCATGATTTTTGAAAAGATACTATAGTTGACCTTTTTTCGCAATTTTGGACAACATACCATACCGTGCCGTTTCTTCTTTCACAATTTTGGATGATATACTATACTATAATGTTTTTTCATCATTTTGGGAATGCCATACTAAAGTTGAGAAAATGACCAAAAATGCCATACTATAGCATGTCAAAAATGTCAAAAAATGGCATGTCTAAAAAACTGCTGAAAACCACATTAAACAACAGAAAATAGCATGCAGAGACATGCCATAGCATAGGATGTTCCAAAAATGGCCAAAAACACCATAAAATAGAATGTTGAAAAAATGACTCAAAATGCCATACTATAGTATGGCAAAAACGTCAAAAAATGACATTTCCAAAAAACTGTTGAAAACCACATTAAACCACATGAAATGGCATGCAGAGACATGTCATAGCATAAGATGTTGCAAAAACTGCCCCAAACACCATAAAATAGCATGTTGAAAAAATGACTAAAAATGCCATACTATAGTATGGCAAAAATGTAAAAAAAAAAAAAGACATGTCCAAAAAACTGCTGAAAACCACATTAAACTGTTAAATGTCATGTAGTCATGTGTAATGTTAAATGTCATGTAGATACATGCCATAGCATAGGATGTTGCAAAAATGGCCAAAAACACCATAAAACAGCATGTTGAAAAAATGACTTAAAATGCCATACTATAGTATGGCAAAAATATCAAAAAATGACATGTCTAAAAAACTGCTGAAAACCACATTAAACCACGTAAAATGTCACGTAGATACATGCCATAGCATAGGATGTTGCAAAACTGGCCAGAAACACCATAAAATATCATGTTGATAAAATGACTAAAAATGCCATACTATAGTATGGCAAAAATGTCAAAAAATGACATGTCTAAAAAACTGCTGAATACCACATTAAACCACATAAAATAGTATGCAGAGACATGCCATAGCTTAGGATGTTGCAAAAACTGCCCCAAACACCATAAAATAGCATGTTGAAAAAATGACTAAAAATGCCATACTATAGTATGGCAAAAATGTCAAAAAATGACATGTCTAAAAATCTGCTGAAAACCACATTAAATCACATAAAATGGCATGCAGAGACATGCCATAGCATAGGATGTTGCAAAAATGGCTAAAAACACCATAAAACAGCATGTTGTTAAAATGACCAAAAATGCCATACTATAGTATGGCAAAAATGTCAAAAAATGACATGTCTAAAAAAACTGCCAAAAACCACATTAAACAACAGGAAATAGCATGCAGAGACATGAAAACCACATTAAATCACATAAAATAGCATGCAGAGACATGCCATAGCTTAGGATGTTGCCAAAAACACCATAAAATAGCATGTTGTTAAAATGACCAAAAATGCCATACTATAGTATGGCAAAAATGTCAAAAAATGACATGTCTAAAAAA
>NW_024701448.1:0-794 GCF_008729295.1 Plectropomus leopardus | reverse complement strand
GAGGCCGTTTAGACCTGCATTTAGCACTATTCAGTTGTGATGCTGTGCTGTGACCTGAGACGCATGTTGATTCCAGGTGTAAACAGGGTGCAAGACTGGACACTGACAAATGCTCTGCACATCATGAACAATTATCAAAAACCACAAACTGATTCCACTGTCTAGGTTCTTAATGTTTTTTTCCGTTTGATTTCATTTGCTGTGCCACTCCCCTTCATCCAGTTTTCAGTGTTTGCTTCTTTGCAGTCGTGGCCAGCACAAACAAAGGCCGGCTACTGATAAAGAATGGCTGGTTGAGGAATTGAATGCACTCTAATGGCTCACATGAGACAAGACAATGTCCATTTCCACAGCACTAATCCAATCAGCATAACAACAGAGTCATGTCAAACCCACCACGCTGACAACAACTCCACTTCTTAGCACAAATACTGTTTTCATTTAAAAGGGATATTCTACTCTCATCAGTAAAGTTACCACAAATTCAACCAAAACTTCATGAAGATGTTTGAAATTGAAATCCTGGCAGCAATGTGAGGGACTGTGTTTTCTGAGCCATTGATAGGCTTTTAATGTTCACTGGAAGTATATTAACAGTGATGTGGAAAAAGTGCAAACAATGTGTAAATACCTTATGTTGTAAAAATGTACATTATCTTGAATTTATCAAGACAACAAGAGCAAACATAAAGAGTTTTTAGTTTGTCCAACAACTCCTCAAACACCATTTGTTCACCACAGCCTACAACCTCACTATCTGTGTTACGTTTTATTCAACAGTGTAAAGTGTCCTT
>NW_024701447.1:0-650 GCF_008729295.1 Plectropomus leopardus | reverse complement strand
TGGGCACTGACAACAATGTTTTGATTTTGTCTGTTTTGTGTAGCCGGAGGAGGAGTGGGCAAAAGTGAGGAAGCGGCGGGCCCAAGAGTTTGATGCACTGGTGAAGTCATTACAGCCTGCATTCCTTGAGAAACTCAAACTGATCAGTGAGAAAATAGGTGGGTACATTTCACTTTCAAAGGTTTAGGCCTCTTCCAGTTGTGTCATTAATCATTCAGTCATCCTTTTACAGGAAAGCCAAAGAACTCCTTCTCACAACATGCAAACTCAACACAGACACAGGTCCCCAAGCTGGGTGCAGACTCAAAACCCTGCTGTGTGTTGTGAAGGTAAAGCCTGAGACATTATCAGTTATCATTTAATGTTGTTCTTTATTTCTTCACTGCTTGTCAGAATTTTCTCAGGACTTTGTCTGCTGAAAGTCTACTGATAAAAGCTGTCTTTTTCAGGAGCTGTACATTGGTGCCAGTGGCAGGCATGGATGGATTACTGAACGGGCACAGGCCCACCAGCATGGGGCCACCAGCACGGGGCACACGGGGCATCAGCTGCCACCAAATAGAGGATCAGCTTGGGCTCTATATGCTTCAATATATATGATCCCAATCAGTTTAAAAGGCCTTTATGCTATACTGTGTATAGTATATGGT
>NW_024701446.1:0-685 GCF_008729295.1 Plectropomus leopardus | reverse complement strand
GCAGACCCTGCAGCAGAGCCCGCAGCAGACCCTGCAGCAGACCCTGCAGCAGACCCTGAAGCAGCTGTTGAGCCAGCTGTGGTTGACGCTCCCGTAGACGCTGCACCAGGTGATGCAGCTGTTGAGGATGTGCCTCCTGTTGATGTTGTTCCTGCTGATGCTGCTCCTGCTGCCCCTGAGGTGGCTGTCGATGCGGATGCCCCTGCTGCTGTTGCTGATGCCCCACTGGCAGCTGAGATTGATACAACTGGAGTGGCAGCAGATGCCGCCACAGTGTAGTTATCTTCCCCTCATTATCAGATAAAGTGCTCCTCTGTTAGCAGTTAAAGAAATAGCTGGAAACCTCAATGGGATGTGTTTTTCTAGAGGATGAAAAAGCTGTGGCATATTAAAAAGAGACTGAAAAAAAACAAGCGAGATGTGTTTTTAGTTCAGAATTGGACAATTTATACAAGTTGTGTTTTTCTCTGCCTTTTATTAAAATACTTTTTGCATTAATGTACATGAGTGCAGTTGCGATTGAGTAGTTGTAAGCATGCACACAGGCACAATATCTTATTGTAAAATACAATTTTGAACCTTTTTGGACTTCGCCTTTTTCACAGCAGACATTTGGACTTATCACAGGAGAAAAAGCACAGGTGTTACTAATAATATTAATATTTTACTTTTAAAAAAATGATTC
>NW_024701445.1:0-788 GCF_008729295.1 Plectropomus leopardus | reverse complement strand
TCCTCCTCTCTGCTCTTTCCCTCCTTGTCTCTTTCCCTCTCTTGTGCCACGTTGCCCTGCAGAAGCTTCGTCCCGCAGCAGCTGAGGGGTGAGGACACACTCCTCTGCAAACCTGAGACATTATGTACAGTGATGGCGCCACTTCCTGTGCGTTACACCGACAAACACTGTGCACATCCACCCTGAGATACGACAACATAGTCCTCTTATTGTGTTTTAGAGTTCTTTCACAATAAAATCAGAAGAAATAATCAACATAAAGTCGGTTACCATTTTCACAGGTGCACTTTTAACTGATTTTTGTGATGCTGTATTGAATTTTACTCCAAAATTAGTATGTGTGTGTTTGTGTCCTTTAACCCTTTAATACCAGAGCAAATCCGTGGGATTTTTTTCAGAAGGCAATGACCAATTTGGAAAGAAATGCCCAGCAAATTGTACAACCTTAATAAAAGGTGACTTAGAAAATGAATTGTAAATGTATTTTTAAAAATGGGAAAAAAATATTAGAAAATTATCAAAACTAGGGAAAAATGTCCAGAAAAACATATTTAGAGACTTTATAATTATATATTTACAATCATGTTACAGGAAAAATAAATAAATATATTTTTAAATTTTATTGGGTCATGTTGCTTGTTTTTACTTTTTTTCTTATTTTCACAAAATTGTTTTGTAACTTTTAACTAATTTCTTGCTAGTTGTGGCCCATGTGTTGAGTTGCTCCCCATGTTTTTGAAAGAAATCATACCAATTTGCTCAGATTTCAAAGCGTTAATGGCAAACTG
>NW_024701444.1:0-494 GCF_008729295.1 Plectropomus leopardus | reverse complement strand
TCAACTGACAACATGAAACTGGCCTAAAATTAATTAAGACCAAATTTAGTATGCATAAAGACAAAAAGCATGGTCTGATCAAGGAAAAATCTTGCAATACAGAGTCCCATTATCCTTTTATTAATGTCAGTCACACAAATCTATTTGGTTTATTCTCATAAAAGTTACAACTTTTTTTCTCGTGAATTTGATCTCGTTATATTACAGTTTTTTGCATACATTGCCAAATTTAATCCCTTAATATTTTGACTTTATTCCCATAAATTTACATGGGTTTTTTCTGATATTACAACTTTTTTCTTGCGATTATTACTTTCTTCTCATAATACTACAAATGTATTCTTTGTTCTCTTTATTATTCTTAATCTGAGATTTTTTTTCACATGGCTCTAATTCTAGTGATAGTTATATGATACAACAACACCTCTTGTAGTACCTGCTGCATCATACCCTAGGGAGCCAGTTCCTACTGACAAGCACATAGCCATAGCATC
>NW_024701443.1:0-872 GCF_008729295.1 Plectropomus leopardus | reverse complement strand
GATGAGCGCCACCGGGACGGGGGAGTAGACCAGCAGCCACGGGTCAGTCCTCTTGTCTGGAACAAATAAAAACATATATTACAGGACACATCTCTGGCTGGAGCTACAAGTTTTAAGTGCTGCCTTGATTTGCCTAAACTTGCAAATAGGATTTTTGTTAAAAGTCTGCACATGAAATACCATGTTTTTACCATTTTTCTTGTTCAGATCAGCTGACCTGCTGTGTGAGCAGTTTTATGAATTCAAACCACATTCTGATTGAAACAAATTTGCACTTGGGCAAAAAAAAAAGACAGTTTTCATCTGACAATGAAATAGCCCTCTCTATGTTTGTGTTCCCCTTTTCCTGCCACTCCTACTTGTCCACCAGTGTAACAGGCGTATATCACCCAAAGTAGCAGTACAGCTAACCATGTGACAAGCCACAAGTCATGCGAAGGCAATCTGTGGAGCACATCTGCAGCTCTCAGCTCCCACACACACCGGCTCATTGTTTAGACTCAAGTGTACATGCAGGAAAAGTAATAATAATCATCATACCTCCATTGTCCACTATCCTCTGGTGCACAGACAGGACACTTTGCCATGCAGAAGCCATCTTGAAGCTGGAAACAGAATGAACTTCAGTGATCGTGAAAAAACGCAGAGAAGATTTGAATCATTTCCTGTTTTTCTTCACTACCGTTTAGGGTTTCTCTTTTTTTATTGAGAGGATCAGTTGAGTGATACACGAGTAGCACAGCAGAGGGAGCCGTTTACTGCTTTAACGTGACCAACTTTCCCTTTCATTTTACCTTTCATTTGATGCTAATATTTTGTATTATTCAATTCATTTAATTAAACATTTTATGTATTTTTAATAAAATAAATGC
>NW_024701442.1:0-697 GCF_008729295.1 Plectropomus leopardus | reverse complement strand
CATACAATATATGTCATAAGCAACAATTAGATTAGAGTAGATGACAAAATGATACATAGGAAAGAAAGTGAGAGAGAGAGAGAGAAAAAAAGAGGGAGGAAGAGAGAGAAAGAGGGAGAGATGCACAGCAACAACATTAGTAAAAATAATATATCATATAACAATAGTAAGAGACATAAAAATTAATAAATGCAATTCATGATAGCATGTAAACGACTATTACATGCAAATATTATAGTTTACGTCGGTGGCGATAACAGTTGTGTATATTAATGTCTTTCAATGTAGCATACACTTAAACTGATAGTGATTGTTTTGGGTGGCAAAATATATATTTTTTAATGACTGCTGACCCCATCCACATGTGATAGCCCACACCTCAAAACTGTGCAACAACTTTTGTGTTGTTGTTTTTTTATTTAGTTGGACAGTGATTTTCTGTTATTTGCAGAGCCTAATATTATTGTGATATTATCTGTGATAATGTGCGAGACAATCACGTTATTTTCCGTGTGCAATGTGGAGAAAAATAATAACTGTATCAGCACCCAGGTGGAACTTAGGTTATGGGAGCGGTGCGCCCCGGTTTGTCTTGTGGGGAAAACTTCCGCCCGCACCAAAAATGCGACCTGGATGACGAACTGAGCGCCTCATACCTCCAATGCTG
Organism: Plectropomus leopardus; assembly: GCF_008729295.1. Taxonomy (NCBI): domain Eukaryota; kingdom Metazoa; phylum Chordata; class Actinopteri; order Perciformes; family Serranidae; genus Plectropomus; species Plectropomus leopardus. The sequence goes on along the minus strand of NW_024701442.1, from coordinate 30 downwards.
CTGCACGCTGTCTGTATTTTACAGGTCAGT
>NW_024701441.1:0-987 GCF_008729295.1 Plectropomus leopardus | reverse complement strand
ATGTATACTAAATGAAAGAATACAGTGATACAATATTTTAATAAACTTGAAAACGAAAATATAAAAATATTTTGGTTTATGAAAATAACCCAAACATCTAAAGTTTCTTTATTTTATATTTGTATTTGTATTTGTATTATTTTTTATTTATTTTCCTATGTTTTTTTACTCTTTAGCTTTTATGATTTATTCCGCTGCAGTTCCCACACTGACCTGCGTTATCCGCCAAGACTCTAGGGGGCGGTGTAGCGGTGCGTGTTGACGTCACCGAGGAGGGAGAACTTCACTTCCGTGTAATCAAAATGGAAACAGTGCTAAAGTAGCTTTAAAATAGCATCAATCTTGTTATTTTTCCGGACTTTTGTGCATTTTCCAGCACTTTTTGAGTTGACTTTAATAGCAGGCTGCTCGTGTGAAAGCTAACGTTGTCGAAGAAGTTTGTATTTAGGGGAAAATTCGAACTAAAGTGACCAAAACAAGAAATATCCTCGAAGCTAACATTAGCTCAGTTTAACCTAAGCTAAACACAACTTTAAAATCAGCTTGCCTTACACTTTTCTGCGATAAAATCGGTCAAATTATTCATTATCTATTTAAAGTTTGGACCGGACGACAGCAGGATGCATCGGAGAGGAGTCGGTGCGGGAGCTATCGCCAAAAAGAAGCTCGCAGAGGTAAAGTTACACTTTTTTATAAACATTTGAGTTTAAGGTTAGCTATTTTATTTAGAAACGCACTGTAATGTCTATAATGTGTTCTTTTTGTTTTATTTAGGCCAAATATAAAGAAAGAGGAACTGTTCTTGCAGAGGACCAAATTGTCCAGGTGAGTTCTTGTGTCAATATAATTCCTTTATTTAAATAGATTTAAAAAGAAACAACGACAACTTTTATTTTTGTAACAAATTCCTCATTAAATATATTTTCTATACATTCGCTGTGTTCAGTTACAAATCTATATTTGCCGTATACTGTATATACATTTTGT
>NW_024701440.1:0-841 GCF_008729295.1 Plectropomus leopardus | reverse complement strand
ATCAACTCCTGGCCGTCATTCTCCTCCACCAGGTCGTCTATATACCTTTTTTCATGGCAGACATAGAAAGTATTCATAAAAAAGAACTCAAATATGTTTGTTTATTCATGGTTATTATTTCTTGTTATTTTTCTAAAAGAAAATATTTTGCATTTAATTTATACATTTGCAATGTTGTGCTCTCTTCAATATAGACTTTCCCCAGAAAAAGAGTAATTTATGTGTGTGAAGTCAAGAATTTATGAGCACATGGACCGTACTGACAAACTTGAGTGAACATCCATGAGTGCAGACACCAATTTGGTATAAGCAGAACTGCATGCATGCCCGTGTCAGGTTTTGGACTACAGTATATTCCTTAGATATACTGACATTTCACCTCGTTAAGACAGTTTGTTATATAAGTTCCAACAAAAGTGGTGGATATTGAGATTTTAATTTTCGGGAAAACAATTCAACCCCGTAATACACATACTGTGACTTTTTTAATTGGTCCATGCAACATAATAAATGTTGGCATGGTATGTTTCTGCAAACCATGGTTACGTAACATTTGTGCACTATGCAGCAAATATTTTGAAACTTGGTTATGGTTTGGAAAAGATCTTGTTTTTTTGGCGCTGCTTTCAGAAGCCTTTTACAAGTAATTAAACCTTTGAACATGGAGCAAATTGGTTTGATTTCTTTTAAATTTCCAAGTTCCACAAATTGAAAGATATTAGTAGATTTAGAAAAATATAAGAATAAATAAAACAGAAAGCATGGGAAAAACGTCCAGGGAAGAGAGAAAAAAGCTACACATATATGTACAACTTCCATAATAACATACTTTGAAAAATGT
>NW_024701439.1:0-794 GCF_008729295.1 Plectropomus leopardus | reverse complement strand
TTATACAGAAAAAAATGTCTTTTAAATATTGCATTTTTTTTCTTTAAAAATCACCCAACGCGTTTAAAGAAAAAACATTTAAAAAACTTGAAAAGAAAAAGCAAGACGCACCTTCCTGTGGGTTTAAATACGAGTTTCCCTTAAAAATCACCTTAAAAAACATCACAACTTTCTCAAAGAAAACAGTCAGGTTTGTGATTTTGGTGATTTTAAAGAAAGAAACCATTGTCTTTTTTAAAAAATCACCTTTTTTAAGAAAAAAAAATCATCTTTAAAAAGTTGTAAAGAAAAAAAGGCCCGGTTTCTGTAAAGAAACGGCTTCCTGTGGGTTTGAAAAGCATCTTTGAACGTTTGAATAATGAAAATCTGACGCTGAACGCCTCCGCGCTGCGTTTGTCCCTCTGCGCTTTCCGTCCTCTAAACCAAAACACGGAAGCCCGTCAGCTGGGATCAAAGTGCGCGCTGAGCCTCCTCTCGGTAAAACCGTCCGCAGCTGAGCCTCCTCTCGGTAAAACCGTCCGCAGCTGAGCCTCCTCACGTCAGGCCGCCGTTTCTCCTCCTCGGTCTCCATCATGCTCAGACTCAAGATCCTCTCAGGACACCTGAGTCCCGCCGGAGCCTCCGGAGCCCCACAGCGGGACCTGCGGAGCCCCCACTGCCGCGCAGAGAGCAGCGACAGCCCGCAGGACGTGGTGGTGGTCCACGGGGTGAGGAGCGCCGTGGGGAGAGCCAGGAGAGGAGGCTTCAAGGTAAATATGAGGAGGAGGAGGAGAGGAGGAGGAGAGGAGGAGGAG
>NW_024701438.1:0-1562 GCF_008729295.1 Plectropomus leopardus | reverse complement strand
TTTATTCTCATAAATAATGACATTTTTCTCGTTAATAATGAGTTTGATCTCGTTAATAATGACTTTTTTCTCGTTAATAATGACTTTTTTCTCGTTAATAATGAGTTTAATCTCGTAAATAATGACTTTTTTCTCATTAATAATGACTTTTTTCTCGTTAATAATGAGTTTTTTCTCGTTAATAATGAGTTTTTTCTCGTAACTAATGACTTTAATCTCGTAAATAATTAAATTTTTTTCCCTTAATGTGGCCCTAATCCTCTGTCGTACATAATAACACAAACAAAATAAATGTTCAAGACAGTGGTAGACCAGCAGCTCCTGTGTTGTGATGTTAAATCACTGTTTTTCTCAGTGGAGTCTGGCTTTGAAGAGGGTGGAAAAACAGCTTCATTTTTCAGTTGGAAATCACTGACTGACATTAAGGTAAAGCAGTGAAAATTCTCTCAATATAGTGTGCACCTAAACAAATATTGTTGTTTTTTAGGTGGGGCCTTTTGTAGGTGGCTAAAATATGTTTTGTTGTGGACTCCTCCACAGAAGAAGATTGTCTGACTTCCATGTTGGACTCAAACCTACTTCTCCAAAAAAGTGGTGTGCTGGCTGACATCCCTTGTATGTAATACTTTCCATGGATAAGTATCCCATACAACCTCCCTTCAAAAAAACTGAACTATCACTGTAACATAAAACAGACAATATGTGTGTGTCAACTGCCTGAGTTTGTTTGTAAGATCCCTTTGCTTTTGGGTTCACAGTCACTATCACTTTGTCAGATTATATCTCTATCTTTTCTGAAAATAGAAATATATTTCAAATGTGCTTGTGTGTAAACTGTCCAGGTTTCTAATTGATGTTTTTAGCATCCTGTTTCTGTGTTTGGAAACATAAACCTCAAACTTGTTTGCACAAAAGTCAACAGTTCCTTTTTTTCCCCCTGAAACATAGCTCAACTGAGAAATATTATGTTTGGCATGTTGTTTTTTCCATTAAAGCTGATTAACTTCACATTTGGATAGATTTTATTTTTAAACTTACATGGAATTCAGTCAACAGTAGCAACAAAAACAAAATACACAGGGCCCCAAAGTTGTTTTGGCTACATTTACATGAAATAGTCCATAATGGTATGTTAGGTATTTCAGTGACTCCCTAACGGCTGATAATATGTTGTTTAGTAATGTCTGTTTTTTTCTCATGTATTGAAACATCTCAAATAATCAGACATTCCTGTCGGCAACATGGAATGTGTTCCATTAGTAATGGTGTGTCTAACGGGAACGGAACAGAGTGAAACAATACCGGCCAGTCCATAACAAGGGTCAGGCATGAACACTTGGCAAATGTTATTTAGATTTGTGTCTCCTTCCTCTCAAGTGAGCATCCTGTTTTGTGATTCACAAACATGTCTGATGATGATTTCAACCCAAAAATAATAATAATGTAATTGCCTATAACAAGACATATATGTGGGTGCAAAGAAGGCAAGGGAGGGACTTTTTATTAACCAAGTATCTCCTTGATTATCATAGTGTGTAATAATTTTATAACACAAGACAAGA
>NW_024701437.1:0-574 GCF_008729295.1 Plectropomus leopardus | reverse complement strand
CTCTCCACCAAGACGAGGTTGAGACAGTGGGCATGGCAGTGCACGTATAAAGCTTTCTTGTTGTGGCTTTGAATTCGTGACTGCAGGCCGTTGTATCCTCCACTCATGTTAGCGGCTCCGTCGTACCCTTGGCCCCTGATGTTTTCCACTTTTAATCCATTCTCCTCAAGGACTGTCATCACAACATCGTCCAGTTCTTTTGCTGTTGTTCCGCTCACATTACACACCTGTAAAAATCTCTCCTTGATTTCCATTTGATGGACAAAACGAACAACAAAGGACACTTGCTCAACATGAGAAACATCTGTTGTCTCATCCAAGAGAATGGAGGAGAAATTCTCAAAGAGATGGATGGGGTGTCTGGCTGGAACACCCCATGTATCACTGTTGGACAACAGTGATACATGGGGCAACTAAAACAAAACATGGAATCACTTTCCACAGAATATTCCAGCCAGGGATTGTCTTGATACCACTCCCTGTGGAATGAACGCCCCTCAGTTTTTGGGAAACCTTCAACTGGCTGGCAAGGTCCAATGGAGCAACAAAACTCAACAAATCTGTCAGAGTGATC
>NW_024701436.1:0-859 GCF_008729295.1 Plectropomus leopardus | reverse complement strand
TTTATGCAAATTTTCAGGCCATTTCTCGTAAGTTGCTTTTCATCCTCCCTTTTTTGTTTTTTTAAATCAAGCCAAATTTTATAGGTTTCAAAAGATTAAACAATGTACTGATTCTCAAAATCATTGTAAGTTTTGCCTATTTTCCCTGCTGTTTCATCAAATACAATTTTAAGTGATTAGACTAAAATAAAGCTGGCAGTTTTCAGCAAGGTTTGAAAAGTAGATCTTTCTAAAAAGCAAATCAATAATAGAGAATAATATAAAATAGATTAAAATAGATGTAATAATTTCTTAAATAAATCTGAGCAACGCTTTCTGGAGCACTGGTTTCAAACTTTGGGGTCCTGACCTCCACTAGGAGTCGCCAAAGCTTTGGGAGGGAAATTCTTATTTTCAAAGTTTAGAATATTATAGGATATGAGAGTAAAACTGAAATTGAGTCATATTCACAGAGCCTTCACCCTCTGCTAAACAGCATCGTCCTGTTTTAAAAAAGTATGCAAATAAAACAATCACTGAGCTAACAGAGAAATGGCCAAATGTCAGAGAGAAGAAAACAGGAAATTCTTCAAAAAGGTTTGTATGGCTGTTAAAAATTAAACCATATATACCATACAAACACAGAACTGTGTAAAAGTTCCTAAAACAGTATATCAGGAAAACTCATCTCTAAGGAAATATTCACAGGAAATAACCTTCTCAGAATTCAACCAAAACAACCGTTTTATACAAACTTTGTGGGAGTTACTGCATTCACTATTTGGGTTTATTGTACAATTTATCAGCCATTCTGTACTGTTTTTGCTTTGAATTGACTATAATATGAAATATCTTTAAAATATGTCTCTTGGTCAGGAGT
>NW_024701435.1:0-693 GCF_008729295.1 Plectropomus leopardus | reverse complement strand
TCTTATTTTATTTTATTTTTTGTTTGTACTCTTTGTATTTGTTTTTCTTACAGATTTTTGGGTAAGTTTTATTAGGATTAGGATTTATGTCAACATTTTGATTTTTTTGTCTTTTTTGTTTGTTTTTTTTATTTTAAATAAACAAAGTCTCTGCATTTAGAATATGGAATGCTCATCTGCAAATTCAGATGATAAAATACAATTTTTAAAGCTTGTGTCAATCATGAAATTGTAGAATTAGCAAACTATTTTTAAAAAAGGTAAGGAAAACGTATATTAAAATGATCATAATTACATATTTAAAATGATATTACAAATTATTATAATTTTTAACAACTTTTCTTTCTTTTTCTTCTGTTGACTGCCTAGTGAATTGAACGTCTTTTTCTTCTTCTTTTTTTCGTCCTGTTTGTTATGTTAGTGTATGGAGCTGTCAGAAAGGTCTCAAACTCTTTCAAACATAAAATCCTACAAGTCACAGTGACCTAAAACCTGGTCTGACAGGAGCTAAATAAGCAGCAATATGAGTGTGACACGCGCTTGTCTTGTCCTGTCACTCAACTTCGCACTGTGGAAAACACCGACAAAACAAATGGGGAGACTTGAGAAAGAGGTAATTTTCTGCCTTATCACTGCCCCGCAAGCCAAACATTGCCTGATTAATTTCCATGAAAGTCAGACCTTGTTAAGCTG
>NW_024701434.1:0-858 GCF_008729295.1 Plectropomus leopardus | reverse complement strand
TACTTTGTTGTGACAGGTTTCACAAAGGTTTCTCTCTGTGCATCCCACCCTGTCTGTCTCTCTGCTCGTCTCTGTTTGTCTCCCTCCTTTTCTGGTGTCACTCCATTTTGACGTTACTATCGTGACTCTGTGCCGATCTGCCTCTCCCTCTCCAAGTTTCTGTCCATTTCTCTCTTTCCTTCTCTCTGCCCCCTGCTTGATGGTTTTCGGATGTGACAGAAGTCGTGTGAACCTCTCTATCTGTTTCTATCCGTTGTCTTTCCCTCTCCTGCTGATGTTATTTCCATCAGAGGGGTGCTGGAAGTGAAAAAGCTGTACATCTCAGCACAGCAGGGGATGAACATCATGTACCTGTGAACACAAGACCTCTGGCGATGCTGTCACATCTTGTCTCCTCTCGTCGTCCGTTCGGTTAGTCTCTGCTGATATTTCTCAAATATTGAAAAAGTTTGAGAAACTTACTTCTGACAGGGAACCTCAGGGAGCTTTAAAGGAGTCTCATGGGGGAATTTATGATTTTAAAAAAATGCTTCCCTTGCAGGAATTTACCAGAATACATCTGAGAACTTGTTTCGCACAATAGTTGCACTAGCTGGCGGTTTTCAGCCCAACTGTAGTGGAAAAGCAGACAGTTTATGCCTTCAGATGTCTGAGCTGAAAAACAACATTAATAAATCAAGAAGGAATAAAATTTCTTTTTCAGGTCATGGAAGCTCTCTGACTTTGTTCAGGAAATTCACACAATTTTTACATCATGGCCTGTAAATTTATTTTCATAAAATCCTCGCAGTTTTTAGTTGCAGCTTGTCAACGCTCAAATCTCTTCCTCAACTGATATTTTATTCCACTGGATTGGGA
>NW_024701433.1:0-726 GCF_008729295.1 Plectropomus leopardus | reverse complement strand
TTTTTTTTTTACCTGCACAATGTGAGAATATGAACCATCGCATTGACCTTGTCTGGGAATTCTACCGACAAACATTAAGTTATCTTTTTGCAACAATGAGTGGACTATTTTCCAAAATCTCCTCTCACTTCATCATTACCACTGTGAGCATGCAGCGCAGTTTTGTATTTCATGGCCAAATTGCGCACGCTGATGCATTTGCAGAGATTTGGGAAGTCAGAAGGAGATCTTATTCCACTTCACTGCAGGGAGACACAAATCATCCCATTGTTCTGTTTTAGAGAGAAAACAATCCCAGTGAAAAGGAGAGGTGCACATTCCTTCTTCCAGAGGTTACAACGTGTTATGATGAAAACATTGTCCTGTTTACAAAAAGAAATTACTACTAAGCAAAAACTACAGAAATAGAGAGTTCAGTATCAATCTCTTCAGTGGAGGAGACTTTTGAGCAACAACATTACTGCACTGAAATTCCTGAGTACCCACATATACATGCCCGTGGGCGTAAATGTGTCAGCGTCTGTTTTATGTGTGCATACGTGTACGTATGTGTGTCACATGGGGTATTTATTTGTATCTGCCTGCAAGGAGGCGAGGAGGTGTGTGTGTGTGTGCGTGTGCATGTGAGCATAGCTGCTGCTGATGTGGGTCATTACCCCTTCTTTCCCCTAGGGGCCATGCAGCAGGAGAGGACAGAAGGGGAGGGGATGGATGGAGGGGTGTGGG
>NW_024701432.1:0-662 GCF_008729295.1 Plectropomus leopardus | reverse complement strand
ATAGAAAACAGTGATCACAAAAATGTTGTTTAGCACCCAAGCACAACTCAAAATCAGTATTCAAACAAAATGATCACAGATTCCTATAGTATATTAACAATGAAACACCATTGTTCCCATTTTTGCACTCTGAAGTGTTTTCATTTGGTCATTTGGTTTTCTTCATGTCTATGAAACAATATAATAAATGTGACTAACCAGATTATATGCAACCCTTTGAAACCAAAGCAAGGCTCAATTTCTTTAAGAAAAATGGGAAAAAATGACAAATTACAAGTTACAAGAAAACTGCCTGAAATTCCAAAAAGGTGAAAAACAATAATAATAATAATAATAAAAACAACAACAGCAACAGCAACAATAATAATAATAATAATTTTCTTGTCTCCTTTTCCTAATTTCTTGCAGTTGGTGGGACAACTCTTTTCAAGTTGCTCACTGAGTTTTATCCATATTCTTAAATTAAATCACTGTGCAAGTTTCAAACGTTTAAAATCTTATGGAAAGCGTCTCAGCATAGCACGAGAAAACTGATGGCGTTCCAGGTTTGAAATTAAATAAGTACATTGATGACAAACTCATCGCTGCTAGTTTATAGTTGCTGACATCGATAGTGTAAAATTGATGCTATATTGAACTTACACAGGTAAAATTTACTTCAC
>NW_024701431.1:0-948 GCF_008729295.1 Plectropomus leopardus | reverse complement strand
GTTTTAAGGGTCTAATCCTGCTCACCGTCTCTGGGCTCCGGTTCAACGCCCCTGAACCTCCCTGCTGACCTGGCGTCCACCACCTGGACCCTCTTGGTCGCGATGTTGTCCAGCATGTCTTCATAACTCTTGACCCAGGGCTGATTCAAATCCGCTTTAAACTCTCGGAAGTCCGGCTTGCAGTACTCAGCTGTCACCGGGAAGCCTCCAGCCAGCCAGTTCTTCATACCTCCGTCCAGCACCGACACCAAACCGTGACCGAACAACCGGAACATCCACCAGACCCGGGGCGCGCCGAAAGACCCGAAGTCGCTGGTGTCATAAACCACGACGTGCGTGTCGTTCCCGATGCCCAGATCCCCCACATACTGGGAGAAGTGGGTGGCAGTGGGCAGCATGTGGTCCAGCGCAGAGGACTTGTCACAGCAGTCGTCGATGTCAAAAAAAGACGCGCCCGGTATGTGTTTCTGCGCAAATTCAGCTCTCGGGTCCCGCTTGGTTTTCGGGAGGTACCAGGAGGAGTCCAGAATACGGAGCTTTGGTCCGACGAGGTTGTTTCTGACAGCATCTGCCAGCCACTGAGCCGACACCAGAGCCCGGGTCTGAGCCGCCATGACGAGGCGCTTAGATAATGGAAATAATACAGGCTGCGGGCGCTAGAGGGGACAAACGGACTCTTTAGAGCAACAAACGCCCCTTGAACTTTATTCAAACTAGGCAAAATAAAATATATTTGTCTGTGTCTACGATGTGCATTAACGTAAATTTGTAACTGTATTTCATCCCATCTGCATATTTTATTCAATTTAATATATTTTGGTTTTTTTTTTTTAATATATTGACATGTAATTGCCTTTTTTTGTTTTGTTAATATTTTATTGTCTTATTGGTGTAATTTTCTGGACTTGCAAAACTTTATATACAGTTGTTTGTGTTATCAATTTAATT
>NW_024701430.1:0-860 GCF_008729295.1 Plectropomus leopardus | reverse complement strand
AATAATAATTACTCAGGTAGTTTACTGTACTTAACTGCAATTTACCTGTACTTCTCCTCTTACTGATACTATGTTTCATGAGTAAGATTATAGGATGCTTTTAACAATTTTTTGGTGCAAACATTAAACAGACAAACATATTAAGTGGAATGATAATAAGATTGATAATAAAAGTAAGGCAAAGTACTCAAGATGAGCAAAAATGTTTGGTAGGGAACGTGCAAAAGTTCCTTGTAAAGCCAATATGCAATATGCAAATTATAAAGTGTATTATTGTATTGATTTACTGTTGCAGATCATACTACACAACAGTACATAACATAGTTAAAATTAGTCTCAACTCTACCAGCTAGTTACAATATCTTATTAAAGGTAATGCACTAGAAGGCTTAATAATAAAAGGGTAATCCATTATTCAAATATAAAAATAATCAGTCTATAAATGTTTAAAATGGTTACAAGCCTTCTATCTGTTACACAGTTTGCTGTTTCTGTTGTTTCAGCCCTCTGTCTACAAGGCATCCAGTGAACTGAGTAAAACATACAAGAGGCCTTTTTTTAGACATTTACTGAGTAGCCTACAAGCAGCATGAAATTAGAAGTAGGCTACACCAGTTTTACAGAAATGCATCTCCAACACTGACTTACAGACTAATCTCATGCACTCAAATGAAAAGCTCAGAGAAATTGCATCTTTACATTTGGTGAGCATTGTTCATGCGACTGTGGTTTTGCAGGGACGGAGCTGGATGACGTAAAAAAGCTGCTGAAGGGACGCTCCTGCAGCGTGAGTCCCACTCGCTCCTCCAGCACCACCCTGCCTGTCCCTAAAAAGGCCACCGTGGAAACCAAGACCATCA
>NW_024701429.1:0-892 GCF_008729295.1 Plectropomus leopardus | reverse complement strand
ACGAACTGTGAACACAAACGGCAGCGATACTTGATGTACAAATAAACCTAATTACATGTTTAAACACTATATTAGATTTAGTTTAACAGCAGTGTGATTTAGTTTTTGAGCATCAAAATGTTCCTCAAATTGTACAGCCATATTTTGTTGAACAAAGAATTCAATCAAAAAACTGCAAGAAAATTAAACTTAAAGTTAACATACATATAACCACAAGATTATTTGTAATACTAAGGAAACAGTAATTTCTTTACAAATAATGTCAGTTGGTGATTTCAGCCAAGTTTGATAACTCACACAAAATATCAGAAAAGTAAAAAAAATCACATTTTTTTTTTTTTTTTTTAGCAATTAAGAACAATCGTTACTGTAGAAATTATAAATCAGAGATACTTACAGTGAATGATGAGTTTGGTCCCTCCACCAAAAGTGCACCACAGTGATACAAACTCATTAAGTGGCCGTACAAAAACCTCCTGCACTGTGAACAAGCATCTATCCACTGAAAACTCACTTTTTATCTGAACAAACTGCAAAATTATTAATTTATTTAATGTACAAACAAATTCAAATGATGCGGCTGAAAACTGCTGAAGAAATAAACACATTTGAGTCATTTTTCTTTCATTTTTTGCAGTTAAGAGACCAACTGTTTATCTTTGCTTTTATACATTTAAATTTGTCTTTTTTCTTTTTCCTTTCATCATTTGTACAACTGCACGAAAAATTATGTTTAGAGAAAAATCTTGATCTGCCAGATTATGATTAAAATAAAAGTTTCTAAAAGTACAATGTATCTGTGTATATGCTATAGATAAATGTAGGAAAAGAAATACATATATTACACCAACCACTGTGACACCATTTTAATCCAAATGTTGAAAATCCTCAA
>NW_024701428.1:0-459 GCF_008729295.1 Plectropomus leopardus | reverse complement strand
TTCAGGATGTCAGCCTTCATCAGCTCCAAGTCCACTTCCTCTTTGTTCCTAAAATCTCTCTCTCTATCCAGATCCTCTCTGTCTTGCTTCAGCTCTGCCCTCAGATTTTCAAGATATTGTTTTTCCAACTCAAACTTCTGCTTCCATTGATTTTCCTTTTCTTTCCTCTGGATGATCATCTCTGACAGTATACTTGTCAGATTTTCCTTTTCCTGCTCTAACAGCTCAGTGTTACGAACCAAGTTATGTTGCTGTTCACCTAGAGCCACAAGTTTTTCTTCTAATACCGTGTACAGCTTTAGCACATCTTCAGTGCTTTGTTCCACTCTTACCATCCTGTTTTTCACATCTTCACTCATCCTTTCATTCAGCTGTTGTAGATGGTCCTTCAAGGTTTTCATTGATTTGATTTTATCCAAGAGTTGATTTTCTCTCATTTTCAGCTCAGACTTTTCTTCT
>NW_024701427.1:0-7421 GCF_008729295.1 Plectropomus leopardus | reverse complement strand
AAAATAAATTTGCACGTAAAAAAAAAAAGAATGAAAGTTATCCATTATTCACTTTTATTTGGCAGCGGGCAGTGTAGAAATATGATAGAAAGAAAGAGGCTGGAATCAAACTCTTTTTTTTTTGCATGCACTGTAGCTTTGGAGGACCAAATCCACCATCATTAAAAATAAATAAAAGACTCAGTAGATAAATAAATACTTGAAATATTAAAGAAAGGATAATAAATAAATAAATATGCACTGACATAAAAAAAGAATGAAATGTATTCATTATTTCAGGGTTCATTTATTTTCATATTCATTTTTTTCTCTTTACATTTATTTCCCATTTTATTGATTTTTCTATTTTTTCCCTATGTATTCAGTTATTCTTCTATTCATTTTGTTTTTCCAATGACCCTGTTTTAATGAGGGGGCTTGTCTCCATGTGTCGCTTAACAGATTAATTGACATGAGAGATTACAGATCAATTTTACCTCTCCGTTGCCCCATTACGAGCAGATTTGGTCCTCCATATGTACCAAGTGTTGTCTTGACGAGGACATTCTGTATGAAATGTTGGCTTTCATTTGCAGTCATCTTACCATTACACTTCATGAAGTGTCAGAGTGCCCCTGACATTTAAAACAACAATATTAACATTATTTTTGAATGCAGCAGTTCCTCAAACTTCACATCCCAAATAAATGTGCAGAACTCTGAAAACCCTTTTGATTTGATCATCTAAATAAGAAATTCATCCTGCCTTACTTAGTCAGTGTAAATTGTATGCATCTAAGTGGGTAGTTGATCTGTGCCAAAAACTATTTTTACAGCACATTTCATGAGTCAGTGGCAGAATATTCATAGGGACTACAGTTTATTGTACTGTAGTTTCCCAAAAAATATAAGTGCACCAATATCAATGCAGCAAAAATAGTTGTATATTTTGTGATATGTATGCTGTGTCCCTTTTTCAAAATTTTCATCTTGCAGGTGCAATTTGTTGTTTAAAATGTTAAAACAATATAATGGTTTTCAATGAAACCCTTTAAATGTCATATGTTTCAATTTTATTTCTACTCACAACATATAATAAAAAAAAATCCCCCCAAAACTTCCCTTCAAAACCCTTTAATGTTTAGATGTTCAATTCAAGCTGTGTTTACAGACAAGATCAACATAATAAAATGACAGTAATCCATATGACAAAATGATCCGTAGGAAAGAGAGAGGAGGAGCAACGCAACAACAATAATGACAGGAATGACAATAATGATGGAATGGTGCAGCCATAAACAATATGGAGTCATGGGTTCAAAGGTCCAGTGTGTATGATTTAGGGGGATTTAGTGGCATCTAGTGGTGAGGATTGCAGATTGCAACAACCTGAATTTTCTCCCACATGTCAACTCCCAACTAGCATTACTTCAGCGTTCAATTTTCAGGAGTTATCCGCAGAGTCTACTCCAACACAAATAGAGATTAAAACCAGTAAAACACTAAATAAAGCAGTTCCACGTTTTCAAACACTGCTGCCCACAGAGGGAGTGCTAAATACAGCGGCCGACGGAAAAACCTGACTGGCTCTTTAAAGAAGCTAGTGTTTGGTTAAACTTGACCTTTTAAATGTTTCACTCAGTCATCATATCAGATTCATGTTCCGTTTTGTCTGCATGCACTGAATCACACATACAAAATATAAACACGCAGACTGAGTGGATAATGACTCTGTGCTGTGAGACTGTAACCTGTTGCATGTGATTGCCCTCAGGTTCAGTGGAGGGTCTGGATGCCCATCTGGTGCACGGCTATGTGATCCATGACATGGAGAGCAGCACAGAGGTGGAGATCCCTTATCCTCAGTTGGAGGACAGCATCCACTGTGGACGTGCTTTCCATCACGGTCGATTTATCATGGGTCTGAGGAGAGCCGCCCAGGCCCAGCCAAAGTAAGTGGAGTCATAAAAAGAGGCCATGTGCCAACTGAACTGGCTGATTGGATGACATTATTTTTGACATTACAGCACTAAAAGTTAAAGTGGAAAGGAGTGTTATTAGAAATCTGCCGTTCACATGTTGCTCATTTATCCTGCCCTACAAGGCCAGACTACATTTTGTTTTACCACATTTTATATTTCAGGTAGTTTAGTGCTTTTCAGACTTTTCATGTACACCTTACACAATCAAAAATGATTTGTTAAATGTAATACAATATTTTAAACAACCATCAGTAGTTTACTAAAAAGCCTTTAAAAGGTTTTGTTTGAAGGAAGAGTAAGGATTTTTTTTTATCGGGGTTGTATGGAATACTAATCCATAGATAGTATATAACATACACAGCAGATGACAGTTGGCAGTCTGGAGAAGCAGGCAGACACAGAAGCTAAACAGTGCACTCTTTAGGGTGGGGGGCCGCATTAAAACAGAACATTCTTCACCCATAAAAATTAATATTAGTTTCAGTGTATGCTATATTAAAAGTAATTTTACCACTCTGTCAGGCAGCCACTCCGAGGTGGAAAGCTGTTAATGGCCTTAGCTCCCCATTTTGTTTTCAAAGCCACCAAACTCCATTAAGAAAAACAGTAATTTTAGTTTGCCGAACATGAGAGCTGTTGCTCTACCACTGATTTGATCAGTTGTTTAGTTTGTGTTATTGTGTGACTTTGGTAAATCTGAACCAGTCTTTTGAAATGCAAAGTCACATGATAACACGAACAAAATGACTGATCAAGGCAGCAGTAGAACAGCAGCTCCTGTGTTCAGCAATGTTAAGTCACTGTTTTTGTATTGTATTAAGTCACTGTACATGGAGTCTGGCTTTGATGAGAGTGACACAACAACTTAATTTTCTTATTGGAAATCCCGGTCTGACGTTAAGATAAGGCAGTAAAATTGCTCTCAATATAGTATATACTTCAACTGATATAGATTTTATGGTAACTTAAATACACATTGTTGTTAAACAACCCAATGTAGGACATTGCCTAGCTTACCTGTTGGAATCCAGCCTTCTCCACACTGGAAGCAGGCCAACTGACATCTGTTGTATGTAATATAATTTCTATGAAAAGTAACCCATATAACCCCACTTCAATAAAAAAACTGAACTGAGCTGTGTGACCATATGTTAAATAGGCATTTATGGTGTTTTAGTAGCTTTTTCTTGTCATGTTGCCTTTGCTGTTCTGCCATGTGAGGGCGATGTCACTAACTGCTTATTGTGCCCCCCAGTGTCACATTCGTAGAAGGCACCGTGACCAGTTTGCCAGAAGAGGAAGGTTGTGTAACTGGAGTCCAGTACAAGGATAAAGAAACTGGAGACATCAAGGTGAGAAGAGGAAACTGTGCTGCAAGTGAAGAGCGTTATATTATACTTTACAACCTCATGGAAAGAGATGTGATGACTGTGTGAACCTGTGTCCTGTAGAAAATTCATGCGGCGCTGACTATTGTGGCAGATGGCTGTTTCTCCAAATTCAGAAAGAGTCTGGTATCTGGAAAAGCTCACACCTCATCACACTTTGTTGGATGCCTTATGAAGGTAAGCACCATCCAGCGTTATTGCTGAATGCACTGAAATGACTAGTTCATCAGTCGATTAGTCAATAAATTCTTTACTTTATAGTAACTAAGCTAAGGGAAAGTGTATTAGAGTATATATTTTATTAAGAAATGTGATAAGAGTAAAAGTGAAAGTTGGCAGAAAAATAGAATATTTGTACGACATACTATGACATTTTCATGCTTTTCTGGATGACTTCATATACTATGATTTTTTTATGCTATTTTGAACAACATGTTATTCTATGACTTCTAAATCTTTTGGATCACATACTATACTGTGACATATTTTTGCTATTTTTGAGGACATACAGTACTATGACTTTCCTATACAATTTTGGACAACACAATATACTGTAAATATTTTGTGCTATTATGCACGACATACTTTACTGTGACTTTTTTAGGCAATTTTGGATGACAAATTATACAATGACTTATTTGATATCTTGACGATGACATACTATATTATGATTTTGTGTTTGCAGTTTTGGACAACATACTATACTATGAGTATTTGTGTAATTTTGATGACATACTATCCAATGACGTTTTTATGCTATTTTGGTTGACATACTATACTGTGACTTTTTTTATGTAATTTTGAGCAACATACTATACCATGCATTTTTATGCAACTTTGGACAACATACTTATCTATGAATTTTTTATGCTATTTAGGACTGCTTACTGTACTATGACTTTTTTATGCTTTTTTGGATGACATACTATAGAATGACTTATCTTATGCTATTTTGGTCTACATACTATATTATGAATTTTTCATACTATTTTGGATAACATACTATACTATGACTTTTTCAAGGAAATTTTCAACCACATACTGCTATGACATTATTATGGTATTTTAGATGACATTTTCATGCTAAGGCTATCGTTTGGACGACATACCATACAAGGACTTTTTATGATATTTTTAAGGACAAACTGAAGTATAACTTTTTTTTTGCATATTTGCAAAACAATCTCTACTGTGATTTTTTTTTTTTTTTTTTATAGTTTTCAGGATGACATACTCAGGACTACATACATGTAGCTGTGTTCAAAACAGTCCCCTATCACAGATAGAGTGCACTATGTAGTGTGTTTGCCATTTTGTAGTGGTGTTCGATTTCTCAGCAGTTAATTCCATCCACTAAATAGTGCACTGTAAAATACCCACAATGCACTGCAAATTTCAGTGTACATACGATGTACCCTACATTTAACTCCCGTATACCACAATGCAAAGTGGCTGTGTATTACCGGGGGAGAAAAATTCCAACGTAGTGTCAGAAATCTCATTTGTTATTCCTATATAGTGCACTATTTAATACGCACTATATAGTTATTAGTGAGTGAATGAAAGGGATGGTTTCGAACACAGCTTATGACTTTTGTATGCCATTTTGGATAACATACCATACTATGACATGTTTATGCCATTTTGGACCATTGTGGACGACATACTATATTATAACTTTTCTCTGCTATTTCTATGCTTTAGACAACATGGTGAACTATGGCATTTTTATGCCATTTTGGACCATTTTGGATAACATAGTATACTATGACTTTTTTATGCCAATTTAGAGGACATAGTATACAGTGACGTTTTTATGCCATTGCGGACGACATACTATTCTATGACATTTTTGTGCTATTTTGGACCATTTTGGATGACATACTATCACTATTTTTGCCATTTTGTACAACATCGTATACTATGGCGTTTTCATGCCATTTTGGACAACATAGTATACTATGGCGTTTTCATGCCATTTTGAACAGCAAAGTTTACTATGACATTTTTATGCCATTTTGGATAACATACTATACTCTGACCTTTTTATGCCATTTTGGACTACAAACAATGTTATGACGATTTTATGCCATTTTGGACGACGTACTGCTAGGACGTTTTTATGCCATTTTGGACCATTTTGGACCGCATACGATACTATGATTTTTTTATGCCATTTTGGACGACATACTATATTATGACATATTTATGCTATTTTGGACCATTTTGGATGACATACTATACTATCACAAAATTTGCAGTTTTGTACCATTTCGGACGACATAGTATACTATGACGTTTTTATGCCATTTTGGATGACATAATATACTTTGATGTTTTTATGCCATTTTGGACGGCATACTATACTATGACATTTATATGCCATTTTGGATTACATACTATACTCTGACGTTTTTATGCCATTTTGGACAACATCCTAAAGTTTGACTTTTTCAAACCTAAAAAAAAGCAAAACCAAAATAATCATTCATTAATCGTAATCGAGGTGAAAATGTTCAATTAATCGTGATTCTGATTTTAGGTATGAGGTTTGGACCTATGCTGGGAGGAAATTTTAGCAACTGGACCCCTTTGAATTTTAGTTGAATACCCCTGGTTTAGTATGTTAAAAAACGCCAAATTTGACATCTCAAAAAAATGGCCTAAAATTACATATTATAGCTTGTAGACACGTGGTAAAGTACACAAAGTGGAAACAAAGCTCAAATAAGGCCAAAAACGTCATAATTTAGCATGTCGAAAAAATGACCGGAAACGCCGTAGAATAGCATGAGAAAAAAAGTCAAATTTGACATGTCATAAAAATCACTGAAAATGACATACAGTAGCTTGCAGAGATGTGTTATATTGTACAATATAGAAAGACAGGCCCAAAACATCATAATTTAGCATATAGAAAAAATGACCACAAATGCCATAGTTTAGGATGTCAAAAAACATCAAATTTGACATCTCAAAAAAAACCTGAAAATGACATATTATAGCTTATAGAGATGCATAATAGTATACAAAGTGGATAAAAAGGCCAAAACAGGCTAAAAACATCATAACAAAGCATGATGAAAATGGCATAGTATAGTATATTGAAAAACGTCAAATTTGACATATCATAAAAATGGCTGAAAATGACATATTATAGCTTGTAGACGCTCTTCATAGAATACAAAGATACAAAGGCCACAAAAGGCCAAAAAAAATCACAATTTAGCATAATGAAAAAATGATGGAAAATGCCATAGTATAGTATGTCAAAACACATCAAATTTGACATGTCAAAAAAAATGGCTGAAAACAACATATTATAGCCTATAAGGTCGTGGCATAGCATACAAAGTGGAAAAAAGGCCGAAAGAGTCATAATTTAGCATGTTAAAAAAATGGCAAAAAATCGCATACTATAGTATGGGGAAAAATGTCAGATTTTGACATGACCCAGAAATGGATCAAAAAGACATATTATTGCCTGTAGAGTCCTGTCATAGCATACAAAGTGGAAAAAAGGCCAAAAAAAATCATAATTTAGCATTTCAAAAAATGGCAGAAAATCACAAAGTATAGTATGGCGAAAAATGTCAAATTTTGACATGCCCGAAAAATGGCTGAAAATGTTATAATAGTGGGTGGAAAAAAAAGGCCAAAAAAGTCACAATTTAGCATGATGAAAAAATGGCAAAAAATCGCATACTAAATTAAGGCGAAAAATGACAAATTTTAACATACCCCAAAAAGCTGAAAAGAACATATTATAGCCTGGAGAGTCGCGTCATACAAATAATACAAAGAATACAAAGTGGAAAAAAAGGCTAAAAAAGTCATAATTTAGGATGTTGAAAAATCTGCCAAAACATTGCATACTATACTATGGCAAAAAATGTTAAATTTTGACATGGCCCAAAAATGGCTGAAAACCTCATATTATAGCCTATAGAGCTGCATCATAGCAAACAAACTGGAAAAAAAGGCTAACAAAGCCATAATTTAGTATGTTGAAAAATGGCCAAAAATCGCATACTATAGTATGGCAAAAAATTTCAAATTTTGACATGCCCCA
>NW_024701426.1:0-455 GCF_008729295.1 Plectropomus leopardus | reverse complement strand
TTAAATCACACATTGATGCAGCATTCCTCTAACAGCGTTGTATAGTACAGTAAATGTGTGATGGCAAAAAACTGAACCAGGTTGTATTCATTTCTTTTATGAGCGTGTACAAAGGAGATGTGTTGTGTCATCAAAAGAAGGTGAAACAAACACAAAAATGTCAGGTACTGGCTGAGTGTGCCGAAGTACTTCATATTATGCATTTAACTCTCATAGTCAATAATTGTCTGAACAAACAGACTTTACAAACAGGAGTGTTTTCCTACATTGATGCTTTTGTTGATGTCAGAAATGTATGTATCTTAGATAATATCACTATGTGATTAAGGTAACCCTTTGAACCCTCTTGTGCTGCTTTTACACACTGTTTACATGTATTTAAAAGCTTTGAAACCTGAGCAAATTGGTTTGTTTTTGTCCCCCAAATTGCAAGAAATTAGGGGGAAGAAAATGAC
>NW_024701425.1:0-664 GCF_008729295.1 Plectropomus leopardus | reverse complement strand
ATAAAGACCTTTGCCCTGAAGACAGAGATTAAAAGAGACTATGGCTCTTAAAACTGGAACTTGCCTGAAGCTGTTCCTCCCGTAGTAAATCAACTTCAAAACTTTTTTACAGAAAATTGACATTTCATCCCATGAAAGACATTTTTTAGCATGGTGTTTAAAAAAAGTTTCTGTCAGTTACTCTTTGTGAGTTAACGTAGCAGGTTGGTTAATTGGTGAGAAAGCTGGACGTGTTCATAGTCCATGTTCTTCTCAAACTTCAATATTATTCTTCCACCACTTTCTTTGAAACTTAAGTAGTTTTACATGTCTCTCGGGAGAAATTTCATGTGCGTTACTGCATTTAGTGCTTGTATCTTTCATACTTATTATTTTATAGTTTAAACTGTAAAAGTGGTCACATGCTCGGAACTTCCTTACATTTATTCAACTTTTATATTCTTTAATATGTTTCAAGCAGATTGCTGCTGTGTAAAGTTTTCATCATCAAGTTGCATTCACACCACGATTTGATCACAAAATGCCTTTTGTCGTTTAATTTATGTTGGGTACCAACTATTTATTTTAATGTTTAACTACTTTTTTTGGAAGCCCTGCCCTCTATCACTGGATCCACTAATGGTCCATTTGTAGAGGGACACATGCCTTCTGGTAACTGAAGGAG
>NW_024701424.1:0-770 GCF_008729295.1 Plectropomus leopardus | reverse complement strand
TACATATATATGTAGAGAGAGAGAGAGAGAGAGAGGGAGCTGTTCTCTTGTGATTGGATCACCCAAAACAAATGATAGGCCTACCAGGTCTGAACAGAAATAACTTATCACCAGTGAAAGATCAACATTAGGTTTTCATATAAAGCACAACACAGAAATGAAGAAATGAATACATTTACGCATGCAGAGTAAAAGAAGGAAGGATTAAAATAGATGACAGATAATCAGCAGATACTTTGAATGCTGTATCAGCAATACATTAGCATGAAACAGCTAGTTCGTACAGTGGCTGAGTTTGCAGTCAACTGATCTCATAAAAACTTTACAAAAAACAACTTTAAAAGAGAACCTACTTTTTTTTTAACTCAATCATCCGTACCTTATATTATGAACAAGTCTCACAAGTATAAACTAAAACAGTAGTAAAAAGATCCATCTTGAAATGGATTCAGATGCCAAGAGAGGGGAATTTACATCACCTGATAAAGTTTCCTCAGCTAGATATTACTGAAATTCAGCCATTCAGCGTCTTAACTCTCTCACAAGCAATAGTAACCGCAGATTCCTAAAGGATATCTTAAGTTTCTCTTCTGTTTCTATGTATTTGTCATACCCAATAGGGAAATTACCAAAATTTGCAGTTTAAATATTTGGATTATACAGGAGTTCGCGGATCATTATTTTTTGTTAGTAACACGAAGTTATTCAGTGCATTGGCATTGGATTCTGTTGCAGTCATTCAATGCACAGGACATTCAATCATATAGTCA
>NW_024701423.1:0-855 GCF_008729295.1 Plectropomus leopardus | reverse complement strand
TGGTCTAGGATTGGCTATGAGGTTTTTAACCTGGGTTACACCTTCCCCCTGTGATCTCGGGCACCTCTCATGATATGGAACTGGCTGAGTGTCAGTTGGTGGCTGTGGCATGATTGGAGAACTTCACAGTCTGCTTCATGTTCTTCTGGGATGGGTGCAAATACGATCAAGTCATGAAATGAATATAAGAGCTTCCTTCAAATTCATTTCTCCATGAGACGATGGAAAGTGCTCCGTGTGTTTGTTACTCCTTGGAGCATGCGGTTAAATTACAAGAATCCTAAGGGACACACAAAAGTGGTTTTGGATTTGTCTGCTTTGTCCATTTCAATTTGATGGTAAAGATGGAGTACTGAGAACCACTCAGATCCAGAGAGTGCTGTGAAAGCATCCTCAAGCTGTGGAAGAGAATAGGCATCCTTGAAGATTAACTTCCTGTAATCAATACAGAGTGGCACACTTTCTTCTTCCTTTCCACCGCAGTCGGTAATGAAAAGGGAGATTCAGATTCAGGGGTTACTCAGATTTCAGGAAGTTCTTAAAAATGTTTACGGACAGCATTGATGTCTTGGGGATGGGCGGGTCTTGATCTGAGCTTGAATGGAGTTTCATCTAAAAGTTTGATCTGGTGGGTAACTTTGTCAGTTCTGCCAAGTCAAGATCATGTTTTGCAAAAACTTTTGGTCTACTATGAAGTTTTGATGTGATTTGAATTTTCCACTCAGTTACAGTTGTGCGTCACGGAAGTTGAGACTCATCTTTGTCGTTGAATATGCTGCTGAAAAGGCTTGGACTGAATTTTGAAGGTGGGAAGGTGTAACCCAGGTTAAAAACCTCATAGCCAATCCTAGACCA
>NW_024701422.1:0-713 GCF_008729295.1 Plectropomus leopardus | reverse complement strand
CACATACTACTCTTTGAGTAAGTAATTACATTACTTTATGTTACTTACTTGTTACTATGTTACTAGCAAATTAAATTTGTTACATTAGGCCTGCTTGCTACAAAAATCTGATATTATGTTGATATTGTGATATAAGTGTAGATATTGTCTTAGATCTATTATTTGTCTTTACCCACTCAGCCACTGTATCCATATAACTGATGATTATTTACTCAAATCTAATTATGTAAACATTTTTGAAAACATAGTCAACATGATGAACTAGGTCAAAAACACTGTGATTTTTTTTTCCATATCACACAGCCCTAGTCAAAACAGAACGACTGACAGCGGTTTGAGATATTTGCTATTTAAGATGCTCTGTACTGTTTGTTAATGCTTGTTGAGCTGTAATTTATTCTGCTTTTATTGCTGCCCGTGTCTGTATAGGTCATGTCTGTCTTTGTTGTTTCTATGATTGATATACTTTTTATCATGATTATTGTTCTTAAACCTGTTTCCTAATTTTAGGCTCAAAAACTAACCAGGGACAGTTGGCATATTTATAAGTGGTTGACAGATTGTCGGCCTGGCCAATTATTGGAGCCGATATTTGGCATTTTGCCGATTATCGGTATCAGCGTTTTATCTTAATGATCGCCAATAAATAATTAATAAAAAAAGTGTGCATATTACACTCAACCAACAGCAGAGAAAGCAGTCTGCAATACATG
>NW_024701421.1:0-880 GCF_008729295.1 Plectropomus leopardus | reverse complement strand
TAGCTTTTCAATGACTGTAGTAGTAACACGGTCATGGTTACTTACCCTGCTGATAAAAGCAGAGAGGCGATGCCAACACTTTCTCCTCGGGCCTGAGGGAGAAAGAGAGAGATGAAATGAAGAAGAGAGGCAAGCAGGGTGCCATTAGAGCTGTGGCTGGAACAAAAAGGAAGCATAGCAGACTATAGTAGTGTACATAGTGATTTTATATACTGAGAACAAAATCAAGAGATACTATGTGGTGTTCCTTGGCAAAAAGCACTATTTCATGTTGAGTTTCACATGTTGGTAGCTGTAGCCACAATGAGCGCAAGTGTTCCCAGAACTCACAAATGAATAATACAACAGTGGGACACGAGGGAGATAGAAAGAAAAAGGGAGAGATGAGGAGAGCAGTAAAGCTGAGTTGTGTGTTTCTGAGTGAGTGCAGTGATTATTGACATCAGCAGTAGCTTCTCTGTGTTTGAGAATCATAGTAAAAGTAGATTACAGCCAGATGGCCATCCGTGTAATCACTCTTCTAATTCTATCTGCTCTATTATCGAAAGACATGTTCTTTGTCTGCCTGCCTGTTCAAAGAATGACACGCGGCATTGATACTCACGTCACACTGACGAACAGAAATAGTCGTGATTTGTATGAAAGCCAAGCTTTGAAAAAGACACTTAGCAGACTTACAGGAGCTTCCTATGCTTAGCTTTCCATAAATATCTAAGATCCACAAAGGATGCATAAAACATAATTTAAGATTGATGAATTAACTTCTAGCCACACCCACCTGAGCGTCAACTCCAGCCATGGGTAACCACAACGGACTACATGCAAATCGCTACGAGGATGGCAAAAAACTGAAAAGAAAATAATAAAATGGCAAAACAGT
>NW_024701420.1:0-733 GCF_008729295.1 Plectropomus leopardus | reverse complement strand
GAGTGCATGATGGGCACAAATAGAGCAGCAGGATGCTAGGCACAGTGAAAGTGAAATTTAACCGTTCATTGCCCTGGGTCTAAAAGTTCTGCAGCTGCTGCTCGTCTCATCCATTGATCTAATCAGCTCTGACTGGATCGATAGATCAATTATCCACCCAGCGACTCAAACTCCTTCAACTGCTTTTAACTGCTGCTCAGGGAAAGAAGAACTCATGACAAGTTCAGTGTTCATGGACCTGCTAAAATGTCCAAATTTAGAGAGGGGACACAGAATGATAAAAGGAACACACACACACACACACACACAATTTTTAAAAATGAGATGTTTTCTGACCCTGAGATCTTTTCCATAAGTTGTCAGACACTTAGGATGAAAAAACAGCATTTTAGTGCACACAAATTGACGGTGCAAAAGTGTCCTGAGAGGTTCTGTCTGATCCACTTCCATCTTTATCATTCTTGCTCAATACTAGACCAATAACCCGAAACAGATTTTCTCATTAGTCACTTTAGATGCAAAAACATGGAACAATAACATTGGGGTTGAAAAATACAAAATTTACCCTTTAAAGGTCCAAGATTTTGAGAAGTGTGCTTATGCGCTTTTTGTTAAGAGTGCAAAAATTAACACCACTCTCATGTCTCTACACTAAATATAAGGGTATAGCCAGCAGCAGGTTAGCAAGCATGAAGACTGGAAACAGGGAGACGTAGCTAGCTTGGCTCTGTCT
>NW_024701419.1:0-624 GCF_008729295.1 Plectropomus leopardus | reverse complement strand
ATTATTTATTATTATTATTTTAATTACAATGACCATAAATACAGTTTCTAATACATTTATTTTTATTACATTTTATGTAAAATTCTCCTCTCTCCCTCCTTTTTTTTTTTAAAACATTCATTTTCAGGTTTTGTTTTCCTGTCAGCTTTTATCAGTCTCTTGCAATTTACACGTTGCCTTTCTTCTTATAATCATGAAGAGAATTAATTCTTAATTAAAATTCTGAATGCAGTGCAAGAAAAACCGACGTTTAACCAGGCTTCAAAAGGTAAAAGAAACAGTCAATGCTTTTTTTTCATGAAAATTAAGTCAAAAAACAAGTGTAACTGTGACAACTGGCCACAGGGAGCGTGTGGCATCTAACAAAGCAGTTTCAAAGAAAATGTAAAGTATTTTTCCAGCTCCTGCAGCACAAACCAACTTCAAAACAAAGACGTCTCAGACAACAATAATAAGGAAGCTCGGGTTCAGAGGTCGCGGCATCGCGACCTTCTTACATACTAACAGGAAGCTTAAGGGGAATTTAAAGTTCAGCCAGAGTTGAAACAGTTAAAACAAACTTAAATCCTTGAAAAAATGCCTCAAATCCTCCTCATTTATTTTGTCTCAACAAACATTTGCCAC
>NW_024701418.1:0-636 GCF_008729295.1 Plectropomus leopardus | reverse complement strand
ATACACACATACATATATATATTGTAATAATGCATTTCTGACTCCACATTTAGCAACTTTTCAGTTTTTTTCCCCCGTATGATCCCATTCAGGCAGAGGGCACACAACTCAACCAGCCAGTTTACTTGCCCAGTTAGGGAGTGTAGTGACAGCATGAACTAATATGTTTTAGGCATCAATAGATTTTAAAAAAAAAATCTGTGTAACCAAAGTTGCATTTTCTTTTTCATATAAAACCAATACAGACTGTAAAATATGTTAATCATATTATTGTTTACATGTTTTATCTTCTTTAATCTAAATTTTTTGTCCTCAGTTTTATTATCTAAACTTTATGATTTCTGTTTTTTTGTACATTAGTCTCCAATAGTTATACTTCTGTGTTCCCCAGATAACTAATTTGATCATGATGAGGCAAGATTTTGATGATTTACCTCCTCGGCCAAACTATTTCCTTGGTTAGATGCTGAGAAAGGTGTTTTGCTCAAATGTTTACAGCCATTTATCCTTTTGTGCCATCTTTAGGCCTCAAGGTTGACCTGGAAAACAAACTGTTCGGACAGCACATTGCATCGCGCATCATCCTGAAAGCTGTGAATGGATTCATGAGCAATGACAACCCGAAGAAGCCCTTGG
>NW_024701417.1:0-547 GCF_008729295.1 Plectropomus leopardus | reverse complement strand
TTTTTTTTTACCTCTTTCCATGAAATTATTGTAAAAATGTGATTTATTCTTGACAGATAAAGTGAATATCTTCTCAAAACTTTATTAATCAGTCTCTTCCAAACATATCACAATAACAATGAAACCTCAATTAATCTTTACAAACTGTAGAAAACTACATTATTCCAACTTCATGGGCGACCCTGTATATATAAATATATAAGCACACACAAAGAGTGCCAGCCAAGACAGAGCAAACAGAGTCGGCCCCTTTAGATAATGAAACATGGAACAGAGAGTCGCGTAGGCGGAGGTGCATGGTCCAGCGCTCAGCACTGTCGGTGTGCGCTTCTGTGTTGTTATAAAGTGGAGCAAAGGTAAAGGGGCGTCACATGCCCTGTAAGAGGTATTATTATTGATTCTATGTTGCTCGTTGAAAACTAGTATTTGTTCAGTGCCTTGCTGAAGGGACAAAGCCTCAGCGAGGTAATGGCACTCCTGCTGGATGGATGGCTCAAGCGTCTTCTTGCCCAAACCAAAGTTTCTGAGCGTACGAAGAGCAAACCTC
>NW_024701416.1:0-2881 GCF_008729295.1 Plectropomus leopardus | reverse complement strand
ATTTTTCACAGATTTGTTGGTGTTATGCCAGTTCCTGTTTTGCATGACTGAAAGGTTCCATGTATCCTCCATATACTTTAGCAAAAGTTGGTGAGACACTTTGTCTGATGGGGACCACTTAGCTTGGCTGAACAGGAGATGTTTTAGTTTACCGTGCAGCTGTGAAAATATTGATTGCTGATCAAGGCTTTACAATAAGTTCCACAACAAGGGCTTCATGTCAGATGTGGATGTTTTTTTTTCTTTTTTCAGGTTTGGATTCTTGTTCTCAGGGACATGACTGTCAGCATATTTGTATCAGCAGTGGTGATTCGTACATCTGCAAATGTAGAATGGGATATGTTTTGAATGCAGACCAGAAAACATGCTCACAAACGAGCCTGGGCTTTTCAGGTAGACTTTATGTTTGGGTCTTGGCATAGATTTTCCACAAATCTTTCTTGATGAAGCAGTATGTGCCACTAGGGCACTTTTTGGATTGCTCTGAAAGTGCAGCAGTGGGCATATATATTAAATTAATTTCAGAGAGCTTACAACTAGGGGACAGGAACTGATGCACAGACATTTCAAGGAAAAGGCCATGACTTGTGCTTTTTAAAACCAAAACAAAAAAACAAACAAACAAACAACTAATGGCTCATTAAAGTTTCAGCTATGTTGTGCTCGACTGATGTAATTTGATTAAGTGTGTTATAAGTGAAAGTTATATGTTTTCAGGTTCAACTACATGTGCCCAGGGACATGACTGCCAACATATTTGTGTAAACACTGAGGATTCTTACATCTGCAAATGTCCTTTGGGATATATATTGAATGCTGACCAGAAAACATGCTCACGTAAGCGCCTTTGTCCTTTTAGTTAAATTGGGGGTTTGTGTTTTTCTGTCTACATCTCCACAAGTCAAATGGGTTGTAAATGCAAACCAACCTGGGGTTTAAGCTATTTGCATGAATCAACTTGTGCGACTAATCACTAACTAATGGCTCATGGCTAAAACTGAATTGACAAAGTAACACAATGTTGATTTTTGTGTTTCACATGAGACACAAACACCAGCCTCCTTGGTCATAGTCCTGTGCTTGTCAGACAAGGGAATTGGACTTGTGCCTTTTCTGAATAAAAAAATATTGCAATTGTGAGGTTGTTGAGGCATTGTGTACAGACATACTTTCTTTATGTCTCATGTGACTTATATTGCAGTTTGCTCTGAGCACTTTCAGAGTCAGTTGTTGATGGTGTTGTTGCTCAGTCTTAATAGCTCAGTGACTGACAGATAGAGACAGAGGAATTGAGCATGCAACCATGGTTAACATTAATATTAAAAGGAACAATAGCCAGCAGAGGCTCTAACAGTCCAGGGTCTCCAAGGATGATGGCATCATATGTTAGTTACATGTGGAAATGTTTCTTTTCGATTTCTGATCCACGTGTCTATGGACCTGGTTTCCAGCACATTTGTGAAAACAATTATGACTCATTCATCTGCAAGTGTCAAGTGGGATATAAGTTAAATGCAGACCAAAAAATATGCTCATGTAAGAACTTAAGGACCTTATGATACAATATGCATGTCGTAATGCAGTGTCACTGGTTAATGTAGACACTTAGAGTCTGATTAAAAAATGCAGGAAAAGTCTGAAAGGATTTGGTGAGGCCAACATATTTTGTTCAATTCAGTGTAAGCGTGAAAGTGTCTCTCTTCAGGTTTGAATACATGTGACCAGGGACATGCCTGCCAGCATATTTGTGTTACATATGATAATTCATACCTTTGCAAATATTGTGAGGGATATGTATATGTATTTCATATGTCAGGTTGCAGTGTCTTGGGTCTCCTTTGAAGTCTGTTATTAATACATAGGTGTTTGTCACTCCAAAGTTTAATTTGGACTGCAACAGTTGGTGAAATTACTGTGCTGTGGATGCACATATGTACATTAGCTCTTTTGGGTTGTTTTAAATCAGTAGGAAGGTAAATATGAATTTATTTTTGAATGAGCAGGAAGTTGGGAGATTGGGACTGAGCTCATGGTCATGGCGTAAACTGTAAATCTATTGGTTCCAATTTAAAAGTTCCACAACAGGCTAAATGCTTCTTAATGGCAATTGAGTCAATTACAAGTATAAGTGTATTTTTTCAGGTTCAGATTCATGTTCCCAGGGACACGAGTGCCAACATATTTGTGTTGTCAGTGATGACTCGTACATCTGCAAATGTCGTATGGGATATGTTTTGAATGCAGACCAGAAAACATGCTCACGTAAGAACTTGGACTTTATAATTTTATTGGATATGCTTGCTATTATTGTATATACTTGATTAAACACAGAAATAGGCATGGAACATTTGGCCTAGCCTTTATAATTTTTCAAAATTAGCTTTTGGCCAAACATCTTCACTAAGGAAGTTTGCTCATGTAGACATCTGGATATTACAAATGTCTTAATGAGATGTATACAAATCATTTAAAAAATGCATGGATTTCGGTACTTGAATAAATACAGATTTGAACATAGGGTAAGGAATATTTGATTACTGTTGACAAACCTTCAGCTCCACAACAAGCCAAAGAGCATTAACTGATAATGTCAGACTTTGTTAGGTGTGGATGATAGCTTTGGAGGTGTCTCTTTCCAGGTTTGGATACATGTGCCCAAGGACATGACTGCCAACATATTTGTGTCACGAGTGGTGATTCTCAACTTTGCAAGTGTTATGATGGATATACATTGAATGCAGATCAGAAAACATGCTCACGTAAGAACTTTACCTATACATTTGATGTGCATGTTGTAGTGCTTTGTCTCAGGTTTCCCTCAAGAGCCTTTATTTTGGGTGCATAACAGGATGCTCCAGAGACCTCTCTGGTGCATTAAAAA
>NW_024701415.1:0-669 GCF_008729295.1 Plectropomus leopardus | reverse complement strand
TGGGGTTGATACTGCAATGAAAATAAATAAAACACATCCCTTTTTTCATAGGATAACACAAGGAAATTGTGTTTTGACAGTAATTTGTAGATTTGAGTCGGTGTGCAGACCAGCATTACCATCCATTATGTCACCTATCAGTAAGTGGCAGACAGGATCCAAAGACTCAGTCAGTTTATTAAAGTGTACCCATAATGCTGTGTGAGTCTCACTGTGTGCAAACAGCAGAAGAATGAAGTTATTAACATGTCATACTAAATTACAGAAAGCCATTAGGTCCACAGACTATTTAATGCTTCCATGAGCATTTATTAAGACCAGCAGTGCACTCAGTGCTAATAAATACACTGCAGGAGCAAAGATGACTTCATTATTTCCTGTGAATCACCATCTGCAACACGATACGCCATGGTAAGCCATTTAATACCCATCGTTATAAGCCACTAATTTCAATCAGTTTCTCATTTAAAGGAATAGTTTGAAATTTGAGAAAATGCCTATTATGCTGTCTTGCTAATAGCTAGACTGATACAACTTTCACTTCAGTATGTTAAATATGAAGCCAAATCTGAGAGACAGTTAGCCTAGCTTAGCATAAAGCTAGCCTGGTATAATGGA
Organism: Plectropomus leopardus; assembly: GCF_008729295.1. NCBI lineage: Eukaryota > Metazoa > Chordata > Actinopteri > Perciformes > Serranidae > Plectropomus > Plectropomus leopardus. Next base: position 51 of record NW_024701415.1, on the reverse strand, counting down.
AGGGAATGTTAGCAGTGATCAATTAAATATATTTACTTTAAATTCTCATGA
>NW_024701414.1:0-649 GCF_008729295.1 Plectropomus leopardus | reverse complement strand
TCATTAAGAGAGTGTCCACATCTGGGATTAGGGACCCACAACTGTGGCCATCATGAGGATGCTGGTGTCATCTGTGGAGGTAAATGTTTGTGCATACAGTAATCACACTGCAGTTGGTATTGTTCACATATAACTGACATAACACAGTATATTCTAGTACTAATAGGATATCAGACACAATGGAGATTTTTTTTTTTCAAGTACAGTGACATTGAAGAAATTCGGCTCTTGATTGTGGTGTTACAGCAAGCTGCATTTGTCATGTAGATTAAAAACAAATGTTGCTTTCAATTTTACCAGGAGTTGATACAACAACCACACTTCCCTCAGCAGCACCAAGTCCTCCAGTGAGACTGGTCAACTCTGACACCCGCTGCTCTGGCAGAGTGGAGATCTATCACGATGGTCGTTGGGGGACAGTGTGCGATGACTTCTGGGATTTGAATGATGCTCAGGTGGTGTGTCGAGAGCTGGAGTGTGGTGGTGCTATAGCAGCACCAAGACGTGCACGTTTTGGACGGGGCACTGGACAAATTTGGTTGGATAACCTTAGATGTTCAGGGAGTGAGTCATCATTAAGAGAGTGTCCACATCTGGGATTAGGGTCCCACAACTGTGGTCATCATGAGGATGCTGGTGTAGTCTGTGA
>NW_024701413.1:0-387 GCF_008729295.1 Plectropomus leopardus | reverse complement strand
TATTATTATTATAGAATACAATATGAACCTAAAAATGAGCAAAATATGGGACCTTTAAAACCTGTTGTAGTCAATTTTAGTTTTAATTGGATGTTAGCTTGTTTCAATAAAATGTAAACGTAGGCTTTGAGTGTGTTGCTGTTGCTATGGTTACTCATTTTCACATACAGGCTGATGCAGCAAGTGCATTAAGTTAGACTGCAGATAGTTTTACTGGAACTACGTAGCAGTTGGCTGCAGGGTGTCCATTAATTGCTGATAATACTAATAGTTTTCACCCACACCATGGTATAATAAATGTTGAATGAGTGGAATTCCACATTGTTATTAATTTTCACGTCTGCAGCCACATGATCAATATGTAACACAGCAGCAATACAGCAACAT
>NW_024701412.1:0-903 GCF_008729295.1 Plectropomus leopardus | reverse complement strand
CCTTAGTTATTATCTTTTGATAATTGTTGTTAAAGTAGTTGTACTTTTGTATTATCACTAATACTATTATTATTATTTATTTGTTTACTTATTTTAATTATAACTATTTTTATTACTATTTGTCTTTGCTTTAATGTAATGTTATGTTGTCTTGGACTCCGGGAAGACTAGCTTGTCGCCTCAGCATCAGCTAATAGGGATCCTTAAAATATAAATAATAAAACAAACCATGATACCTCGAGTATATTTGATATATCATCTAACTGCTTCTTCTGACATACTACTGAACTACAGTTTGCCTTATTTGACAAAATTGATGAGAAGATGAGGGAGCAGAGAGGGGGAGGAGGTGGTGTTTGACAGGCCAGGAGTCGCCATGTTTGAGACTGATCCCCTCTTGAGAGGACTTTCTTGTCACTTTGGCAGCCTGCGTGTTTCATCACTCTGCGCTCGCCTTTTTTTCCTCCACTGCCTCCACCGGGGGACCGGGGTCACGTGCTGGAGGTCAACACGCGACGCTCCGGCCCCTCCCTTACCTCCCCACCTATCTCAGTGACAGAGAGGGGACTTCTTTAATACTCTGGTGGCTCCGTCTCTCCTTCTGTCATTTCCATCTCTCTCTGCGTCTCTCTGTGGCCCTTTCCATCCTTCCATCAGCGAGGAAATAAATAAAAAAAGAAAAACAGGAAGCCCTCTTGTTCTTCACATGCTAAACTTCATTCGGATTGTCAGACGCTTAAGAACTGACAAAACGCTTTCTCCGACTCCCCGTCATTCCCTGCGCTGTCAGAGGAGATAATAAATAAAAATGACTCCTGCGTGGGCGGAGGGAGAAGGGCCAAGACACAGAACATCAAGAGATGGACAAAGTGTTTCCAGAAGCCTGTGGGGAAAGGCGGGTAA
>NW_024701411.1:0-815 GCF_008729295.1 Plectropomus leopardus | reverse complement strand
CCCCGTTGTTGTTGGAGAAGGCGGCTCTGTCTCGGCCGTCGTCCTCCACGTAGACTCTCTGGTGACACATGGGACACGTGTCCTGGATGTAGAGCCACTTCCTCAGGCACAGCGCGTGGAAGTAGTGGTGGCAGGGCGTGATGCGGGCCGAGGTGGCGAACTCCTGGTAGCAGATGGCGCACACGTCCTCGATGTCCCTCAGCTGGTCGCCGCGCACCTCGGGCAGGGAGTTGATCTTCTTGACGGCGGTGCGGCGGTTGATGAAGGTCTTCCAGCCGTTCTTGGCCTGCAGGTAGATGTTGAAGTAGGCGTGCAGGCACATCATGCAGGCGCGGATCTTGCTGCCCGACTCGAACATCATGGTGTAGGCGCCGTTACCGAACATGATGACGCCGAACAGGAACTCGATGATGTTGCCCGTGGAGCGCACGTAGTAGACGTAGTCGTCCAGCTTCTCCCAGAGGACGTTGGAGAAGCCGTCCGCCATGAAGAGGCCGTAGACCGTCAGAGACACCACCACCTGCAGGGACGGGAACGAGTTAGACACGGAGTACCGCGACTCTACGGAGGACGGCGAGGGGACGACGAAGGGCGCCGCACACCAGCTCTCCGATCCACAAGAACAAACGCCAACGTAAGCGTGGAAAACTGTTAACGTCAGACTCAGTTTATGTATTTTACCGCCTGCAAAGGCACGTTTCCTTTAAATAATGTTTTCTTTAAAAACTTGGACCATTTTTTCTTTTTTGTCCAACGTTTAAGCGAACGTTTTTTTAACGTTTAAGCAAACAGTCAACAACTGATGGTAAAAAAAT
>NW_024701410.1:0-761 GCF_008729295.1 Plectropomus leopardus | reverse complement strand
ACATAAACTTGAACTTTTGAACACATTCTTTGTTTTTGTCCCAATACAAAAAGAAACTTAAAAGTGGTTTAATATCACAAAGATTTGGTTCTGTATAGATTATGGCTGTGTTGTGTGGCTGCTGCGTTTCTGCTTAGTACTGATTTATTTGATGTTATGTTCATTTCTTTTCAGTATTGTTGATTGGGTGGAAGATATGTATTTATATTGATATTTCACTTCACAATATATGATATATTTCCTTATTTTCCGGAGGCCCATTGTAGGTTTTTACCTCACCTGCACATGAAAACAGTTTAATATATATCCCTTTTTCTTTTTTCTTTTATGTTCAAATGTGAAAATAAATAAACTAAAACTAAAAGTTACAGATGAGCCAAAATCACATGAATTTTACTTAAAACGTCAACTTACATCAGTCGTGAAGGGGAACACAGTGAGAAGGTAGTCCTCAGGAAACTCGCTGTCCATCATGATGTGTTGCTCCTTTCGCACCGCCCTCTCTGCATCTGCCAAGAGAGCCGCACTGTTTCTGCAAGGTCTCCACTCATGTGTTCATTATAATGATGCTTCATAAAGACACTCTTGTCACGGAGGCTGCACAAAGCCGATTTATTATCTACCCGTCTGATGCTACTGTGTGACTATAATATGGCAAAATAAACCATTCATCAGCCAGGCACACATCCAAGCAGCTCTTCATGTACATAAATGTTTAAATAAATTAGTAAATAATGTTTTGTACTGTATAATTGGTTCCC
>NW_024701409.1:0-788 GCF_008729295.1 Plectropomus leopardus | reverse complement strand
TTATTCTATTATTATTATCATTTTATTATTATTAAATACTTAATCATCATAATTACAAGTATAGTTTAACCTTTGCCTTTTCTTCTTCCTCTAGAAACGTGATGTTGCTCAAGGTTTGAAAGGGCTAATCAGTGTTTTTACCAGTTTTTAAGCACCGGTTCTGTTTTTTTTGGACCTACACTCTGGTAAAAGCCTCCTGAACACTGAAGGAAATTTATGGGAGAGAAGTTTCAGCTGGTTGCAATCTGTAATCCTCACCATTAGATGCCACTAAATCCCCCTAAATCATACATACAGGACCTCTCCAAACACACTGCGATTTTCCGATACTACACAGAACTGTCAACTTGTTACACTCTGTTTCCATCCTCAGTCACTTTGTTGGAGTGGGCGGACTCAAAGGTCTGGAGTCGGGGAAACACTGCAACCCTCCCCTGCCTGCACAGACAAAGACAGCAGCCGAGGTGCAGATGGAGGAAGAGCAGGGAGGAGGAGGTCTGAGTCGTGGAATAGTGGTGTAGAAAAAAAACGAGAGGGGAACCTTCTCAGACTGAAAGCCAGCAGCACAGTGAGTGAAGTCAGGCATAAGGCCAAGAAAGCAATGGAGAGAAAGGAGAGTTTGTAGATTTTAATGTGGTTTTGAAACCTTATTTTAATAACAATTTGATAGTATTCTAATATTAATTGTATGACTTTAAGAGCACTTCTATTGTTCTCTTAGAAATTAATACATCACCTTAGAATTACAAGGTTTGATCTGACACATTTGTCGAAATTGAGTTATTCGT
>NW_024701408.1:0-372 GCF_008729295.1 Plectropomus leopardus | reverse complement strand
ATTCAAGTGCAACAGATGTATTTGTATTTCCTCATCTCTGTGGCAGATAAAGACTTTTAAACTGTAATAAAAGGTGATATAGAGTCATTATAATTATCAAACCAACATTTTTACTGTTTACATTTCTTCCGGCTCGTCACTGCCGCCTGTTGCTGTGAGACTGGAATACGGCACATTCACAACTGAACAGGCATCACCAGTATTTTGTGTAGTTTAAAATTGTACCAGCGTATTTTGATATCAAAATGCCTACTTGCTATGTAAAATACATATAGGTCAGAAGGTCTGATATTTCATAGTAAATTTGCAAGTCCTGGGCTCATTATAAAATATCTAAGTAACTAATATTATCATTATTAATTAATTATTATA
>NW_024701407.1:0-579 GCF_008729295.1 Plectropomus leopardus | reverse complement strand
CACACACAGTGCAGAGGAGCTTCTGGTCCCGTCTTGGTCAAAATCTTCCTTTTTTGCGCCTCAATCGAGAGGTTTTAGTTGCCAAACTTTAACTTCAGCTGAACCACAGTTTAATGTCCGACATGTTGATTAAAAGCATAAACCGGCAGTGTCAGCGGTAAATAATGAAGCCTCTGTGTATGTAACATCATCTATCGTATTGTAATAATATGATAAAATTATATAATATAAAATAATGGAAACACGTCAATTTTGAAAAAATCTTATTTATCGTGAAAAAAAAAAAGTTTTCCCGCTCACATGAGGTGGTATTTCAAGAGCAAAACTCCAATTTTAGCTTTTCGAGGTGACATCAGCCATCCGTCATCTCGTTATTGTGTTTTATCCACATTTCCAGAATATCGCTTCAGTTTCGATCAGATCTGAGATGGAAACCGAACTATCGTTCCTTCCTTTAGAAGCAGATCAAAAAGTTAAAATGTGCCTGATGGGACGCCGACTGTTCGCTCCAACATGTAGCCGTGAAGAGATCGTCGGTCTGATCGTCTCTGAAATAACAACAGGACGTGTTTTTGTTGT
>NW_024701406.1:0-703 GCF_008729295.1 Plectropomus leopardus | reverse complement strand
TAGCACTTTCTTCATGTCATTTTCTTGTTTTTTTCTTTATTTTTTATTTTCTTTTATTTTTCTTTCTTTTTGTGCTTATTTCGGTGCAGTTTTATTGTAACTCTTAATTTATTGCTATTTTGGGGTGTCATTTCTTTTTTTGTTTTTTTCTTTATTTTTTATTTTATTATTTTTGACTTTTCTTTCTTTTTGTGCTTATTCACAGGGAATTTTTGTACATCTTAATTTCTTGCTATTTTGAGGGGTTATTTCTTGTTTGGTTTTTTCTTTATTTTTTCTTATATTTTTATTTTATTTTACTTTTCTTTCTTTTGTGCTTATTTTCAGGCAATTTTATTGTAATATTTATTGCCATTTCTTGTTAAGTTGCTCATAGCCCTTCTTTGAATGTTTTTAAAAGAATTTTTGAATTTGCTCTAGAGTCACTCACTTGTTTCTTACTGTCAAAAAAAAAAAGATGTAGAGACAGGAAATGGCTCATGTGGTTAAAGAGTGCGACCTCCAAATGTGACACCTCATCCCACTTTGCAGAACATCTGTTCATTGATCTGCTGAGAGACTTTAGACGATATAAAGGGAGTCATTGTGCAAACATGCTTCGGACTGATGGGACGATAGCGTTTGGGAGCCAAAACTTCATAGAAGAGAACTTTTTACCTTTTTTTTTTTTAGGCAGACAAACAAAATTATTCTGGGGAGACAC
>NW_024701405.1:0-3078 GCF_008729295.1 Plectropomus leopardus | reverse complement strand
AGGCAAGGCAGCTTTATTTGTATAGCACATTTCATAAAACAGGGCAATTCAAAGTGCTATACAGAGCAATAACATATAAAAAGATAATAAAAAGTAAATGGATGAGATATAAAGGTAAAATTAATTACTTAATGATTTCAAAATGTTGAAATAAAAATATCCATTAAAAGTGGCAATGAAAGCAATGAGCAACTTTACAAGACTTGGCCCAAAAATTTTTGCATGAAATAAGGGAGAAAAAAGTAACAAGAAAATTACCTGATAATATGCACAAAAAAATTAAAAACAAAGAATACAAAACAAAACAAGAAAATAACCCCCAAAAAACCTTTAGAAACTGAAAAAATACGTGTAAACGTTTTTTTCAGTACCATCATTTTAAATATATATAATAATTAGAAGCTTTTTGGACATTTTTCGCTAGGATTCTTTTTCTTAATCAACTAAATTTCAGATCATTTTCTTTTAACCTTTTACCAATTTTCTTGCATTTTCCGGGACATTACTCACCAAGTTGTTCATTAACTTTTTCCTCATGTTTTCAAAAGAAATCAAACCAATTTGCTTGTTAAAAGCATCAAGAAGTTGATGTCAATCCTGTATCAAGGGGTTAAACTTAAATGATCCTCTGACTTTATGTCTTGCACCATCATGGATAAACATTATTAGTCTAGCACTTTAGTTTTTCTGGAGAGATAATGACATTTCCACCAGCCTCAGCGCTAACATGCTAAACTAAGATGGTGAACATGGTATTATGGCATGATTCATCTGTGTCGCTGTGAGCATGAATGCATGCTGATGCTGGCAGTTATCTCGCCTCACAGAGCTGCTGGCATCGCTGTTTTCGTCATTTTGTAGATCATGTCCGTTTTTGCACTTGGTCTGTATGAATGATGATGATGATGTTTTTGCTCTCTGTCTCCTGAATATATATTTTTTTAAATTCCAAACAGATCTGTTTGGTAAAATGAAATTAAAACAACAAAAACAGCTTGGAAAAATGTAAAAGATGTTTGACCGCTGAAAAATAAGGCCAAAGTGAGTTTCCTTCCTTTGTTCAGAGAAATGAATGTGGACATGCGACCTACAGTACTTTAACCACAATGTGTCGTAATCACATTTCCTCCTAAAAGCCCCCGATGGAGAGAAGTTGCACTGTTGCATTTCACACCTTGGATCACACTGTGAAGAAAAGTGATGCTGATTAGTTACAGTAAAAATGGTGGATGGTTTTATTGTTCTTCTCTCTGTGCCTATAACCACTTCATTTATTGCTTTATCTTTTATTATCAGGGTTTATGCCACTAAATAACTTTTCTAACTACTCTAGGTCACTCTGCGTGGACAACAAATCACAGTTACAACCTGATAATACCATATTACAAATAACATCCAAGCATTAAATAACCATGCAGTATGTGAATTGATAAAACAATAAAACATAACTACATCGTCTGCTATGTCTCTGCGTGCTGTGGAGTTATCTCAAGTCAATGTGCCAAAATTTTCCCCGACATTCTGAGTTGTTGATCTGACCTTAAGTGGTGTGCGTGAGTTCCCCCAGCAGGAAACAAATTTTTTTCAGATTATTCCAAAAACATGAAAGACAACACATTCTCAATCCAACTTGTCAAATAATCCTCGCTTGGTCAGTGGACTTTACAAAAAGACTTCACAATCTTAGTTCTGCATTGATTAGAAAAAACAAAGAAGAAAAATACAGTTTTAGAAAATTGAAATTCAATTTCTATTTTTCATTTTTGATAAGAAAAACTGAACTGATAGGCATCACACAGACCACCCTGCATTTTTCCATACATGTATATACATACATATATATATCTTTTTTTTTTAGTGCAAAATCGGAAATTGGAAAAAAAGTCCTCAGCCATTTTCATCATTTTGTTTTTTTAATGAATATTGGGGAAAAAAACAAGCTCATGTCTATAACCTGCTAGGTACCCCACTGCGTCTGTTGTTAGCATTCTGTGACAGTGTGTCAGTTTACACTTAAATGGCATTGTGTCTTTTCAAAATACACTTTTGCACAGAAAATGTTCAATTTCTGCTCATGAGATACATGTAGTCTTTTTCAAAATAAACTGTAACAGTAAAACACCTCATGTTTAGGTTTATGTCCTTTTGCAACAAAACCACATGGTTGCATTCGGAAAAAAACATTGTGGTTTAAATTCAGCATCCATATGGGAAGCAGAAAGTGAGCTCCAGGGTGAAAGTCTGGGGTTTGTTGGACCCAACCACCTGCCCTGTAGCTGCTTATATATTACATTTTTGCAAGCAGCATTTCAAACTGACGCTGTCTGGTGGCGTATCATTCCGCTGTGAAACACGCCACTGGGCAGCATTATAAAGTGATGCCGCCCAGTGGCATATCATAACTCCATCAGAAGGCCTATTGTGTTGCTGTCTGATGAGATGTCGGATGAGAACGGTCAGCCTGAAACACGCAAACAAACCTTCAGAAGTATTTAGTTTTGTGTCGAGCCAATCTGTTCTGCTGTGGTGTGTTTTCTGTGTTAGAAACCTAAACTGCAATTAACAGCTCTTTTTGTTCGGTGTTGAGTCTGTTTGTCTATTATTAATGTTTACCAAAACATTTCAGCAGAATGAAATGACTAAAATCTGTTATTGAGTTTCAACCATTACAAGATTTTGTTGAAATAAATGTCATTAACTTTTTTTTAATTGTTTTTTTTCACAGCAGCATAGAAGACAAAATCATCAAAACATCACAAGTAATTACAAGGTGATTAATATGTCATACTTTCTTTTCAAATGAAAAACAATTAACAAACAATTTGTATTTCATGCACATTTTTTGTTTTTTCAATCTAAGTAGCAGATTTTGTGCTATAATGTAAAACAGCTGCTGCTCACTTGGACTGGATGAAGTCATATGTTGTTAGACAAAATAATCTTAGCCCAAGGTCCACTTACCAGCTTTTTTCAGCACTTTCAACTATTTTTAATGATGATCTCCATCTGCCTTTATCTACCTGAGGTGCTGCTCAAGTTTTGGGAGACAGCCGGTAAGTTGATTTAGATTTCATTTTT
>NW_024701404.1:0-836 GCF_008729295.1 Plectropomus leopardus | reverse complement strand
GCAATGGCGGTGCCAATGGACGCATCCTCTTTCACTGTGTTTAATAGTGATGTAACTGAAATTTCAGGGACGTTGTCATTGACGTCTAAAACTTCAATCAATAATTTGGCATGTGAGGTTAGAGGAGAAGAAGCTCCATCACTGGCTTGTACTCGAATTTCAAAAGCATTATTTTCCTCAAAGTCGAGATTCTTCTTATTTGTTACAGTTCCAGTTTTTTCATCGATATCGAACAGATCAGGTTGCTTCCCTCGGCCAACTCTACTGAATGAATATGACACTAGTCCATTTTGGCCTGCATCTAAATCAGTAGCATTTAGCGTTATTATTGATGTTCCAATCTTTACGTTTTCATACACACTGGCTTTGTAAATAGTCTGACTGAATATAGGAGGGTTATCATTAATGTCTAGTACATTAACTATAATAATCATCGTGCCTGATTTAGCAGGAGTCCCTCCATCGATGGCAGTCAGCGTGAGTTTAATCACAGACTGTTTCTCTCTGTCTAAAACTTTCTGAAGCTGTAATTCGGGGACTAAACTATCCCCTTTATGTGTGGCTAGAGAGAAGTGTTCATTTTGGCTCAGCTTGTAGCTATTTACAGTATTTTTACCCACGTCTGCATCGTCAGCAGGATGCAGAGGGAATTTAGTCCCTGCTGCTGTGCTCTCGGTAATGTCGATTACCTGTGACGTACTGAGAAATGACGGAGAATTATCATTCACGTCTAAAATTATTACTTCAATCCGGTGCAGTTTTAAAGGGTTATTTATAACTGCCTCTACACTGAGAGTGCATTTTGCTTCATCGCCGCAGAGCTCCTCTCGATCTAT
>NW_024701403.1:0-843 GCF_008729295.1 Plectropomus leopardus | reverse complement strand
CTAAGCTGGAAATTCCAAAATTAAACAAAAATACACAACCTTGCCAAAATGTATGGCATATGCACGAACACGCCAAGTCCTGCTGTTACGCTCCGGTACGATAGGGGGCGGTATAACACCTTTAACGTTGGTTTGTATCCTGTTTGCAACCACAGAAGAAGAAGTGGGTGAAGATGCCGTCAAACTTCAAAGAAGAAGAGGAATGGAGCTCTCACTCTTTAGCTTAGCTTCAAAACATTAACCAGGTAAAATGAGTTAGTTGAAAGTTACTAAAGATTTAACGACATTAAATAAGCGCTCGGTGTCTCTCTAAGTGCCGGACTTTAACACCGGGCAGCTAACGTCCGTCCGTTAGCTCCGGTAGCTAGTTTGTTAACTGCTAACCCTGCTAGCTAACTCCAACACCTGATTCAACAGCACAGCTCAGACTCTGGCGGAGCTTTAGCTACATTTAGCTGCAATGTTTGTTAGTTTTTAGTGTTTTTTTGTCAGCTTGTAGCTACTCGTTGTTTGCAAGCAGAGCCGAGATATTCACCGGATCATTTTGTTTGTTGTTGTTTGATCGCAGGTTGTGCGATGGTTTTGGCACAAAGATGACCTGCAGCCTGCGCTTATGACCGACGCAGAATCTCACTTTTGGCAAATTTGAGGTGAGTGTGGATAACACAAGTTAAGCAAGTACACAGGTATATATATGTGTGTGTTTGTGTTTGTGTTTGATCAGTGTTGTCCTGTTGTTCTACAGGTTTCACACAGGGTGACCCATGCTTTCTGATGAGCTCGACTCCAAACCAGAGGTAATCATGTTATCATTTTCATGCTTATTATTGAGGGAGGATACTT
>NW_024701402.1:0-691 GCF_008729295.1 Plectropomus leopardus | reverse complement strand
TATCATATTATCAAGAATATCGTTATCCTAAAAATACACTGAAATATTTTGATATTATTTTAGAGACATATCTCCCCCCCCTATTCTAAACCAAGTTAACAGACACAAATCTGTCCCTCAGAAACTCAAACATGTCATGTCATTTCATTTTGAAGTTACCGTAACCGTTTTACCGTTCTTGCTGTTAAGGCAAACATTAAGTCAATAAAAACTTACCATAATACAGTGCTTCTAAATAAAGAAAGGAGTGTAAATACATAATAATGTGATTCAGCTGACACTGTTTAGGCTGTAAAAGGAAATGATGTCATGCAGACATCCTGAGAAGACTCTCATAACTGACCTGGGGACTATTAGGCTAATCCTCATGTTGTTATTTAAGTGCAGGGATTAACTTGTAAAAGCATGCTATATTTATGCACAAAAACAAATGAAACTGGGATCACATGAGTTTATAGTTTATGAACATGTTACAAGGGTGTTCGACAGTATATAAGTGGTGCACGGTGTGAGTCAGGCCAAAACTGAGTCCAGAAAGAGCGAGGGAGATAAGACGGGACGAGAGGGAGTGGCCAAACACTCTCCTAATCCAGAATGATCCAGTGAGTCAACCTTAGTCCAGATTAATCTACCAGTACCTCACTGTCTGTGGGACAGAGGGGATATAAACAAAAAAACAAGAGGCAGAAGA
>NW_024701401.1:0-491 GCF_008729295.1 Plectropomus leopardus | reverse complement strand
ATAATTTGATTAAATAAAATACAAAACATCAGTTCGTAAAGATTTACATACATAATTATCCCCATATTCCTCCCCAACTAATTATGATAAATTAGTTGTGCAAAAATTGCAGCTTTAAAATTATTGGGGCACAGTCATTCTTACATCCTAAAACCAGTTTGCGCCCCTCCCAACCCCCAGCATTCATAAATACGTGCAAAATAAAAGTTACATAATGTGTTATTTATGGATGTTGATCTACTCCTTTGACTGTGTCAATTACCGGCCAGGTTCGCACACATATTCTTGCTCTGCACTCTCTTGTAGGAGGTGACAGTGGACAACTCGGCCCAGTACCAACACCTGACCAACATGGAGCTGATCTCCCTGCTGCTGCAGCAGGAGATGGACATGCAGAAGCAGCAGGCGGCCTCCGAGCAGCAGGCGGCGCAGCTGCAAAAATGTGAGGCCGAGCTGAAGAAGGTGAAGTTACAGGTTCGAGACCTGGAGGA
>NW_024701400.1:0-522 GCF_008729295.1 Plectropomus leopardus | reverse complement strand
GGAAGAGGAAAAAGAATATTAGCTGAGTTTATGGAAAGACAGGAAGAGGAAGTTCAGCAAGAGTCCAAAAGAGGAGACCGTTTTGGCACCGTACAAGTTGTAAAATCTAATAGGTTTCCACTTGATTTAGCACTTTCTCAGTCTATCCACTGTTGTCTCTCCTTTTAAGTCTCTTCTTCAGAACAGTCGCTCTGTCTCATTTGTCTCTTGCTTCCATCTCTCAGCTCCCTCTCTGCCTGCCTGCTTGCCCTGTGGTGTCTGTTATCTCCTGACCTGTTTACAGCCTGCCACTGTTACACTGTCACTGGCCGCTGTCCCACATGAGCTACATCAGAGAGGGGGGGCTGACGGCTGGGCTGAAACAATGACAAGAGACAACCTCACAAAGAGTTCCCACTGCCCTGTTGCAATGGAAGCAGCTGACTTCCTGTTTACATTCATAAGAATATCAAACACACGCTTAGAGACAAAGTTGTGTGGCTATAATTATACGGACTTGGATTAACCCTGGACAGTTTTCTC
>NW_024701399.1:0-608 GCF_008729295.1 Plectropomus leopardus | reverse complement strand
TTATATATAAATATAATTTTAGAACTTTTTTCAGGCAATTTACTGCTTTTTAAAATAATAATAATAATTTCAGGTCACTTTCTTGCTAATTCTGGGAGCCTTCTTAAAAATCAAGTCAATTCGTTCAGTTTTCAAAGGGTTAATATTAAATAATTGGGCGTTTATCAGTTTACAAGCTATGCTAACAGCATGCTAGCTGTAAACTAGCTTCAAATTTAGCTCAACTTAAATTCAGTGTTGGAGGGTGGACCTCTGCCGAGCAGTATCATATAGTGTTTGTGAAAAATAATACAGAAGTGTTGATTTTCTGTCTCCTATGTGCTTTATTGTCAGTTGACTTAAAGTTGCTGAGGTATTTTTGACAGTTAAGCAGCTAGTTTAAGTTCGCCCGGTGAAATATTTTCGGCCACATTACCTCCATGATGAAGACTTGTCCCTCAGAGAGTCTCCAGATGAGACACGCCAGTCTAGACAGAAATGTGTGTTTACATTTGTATGTAAACAAACTTCAGTCAAACGCTCTAATTTTCGAGCCATTATGGTTTCACGTGCCATCCAAACATTCGCTGACAAGTCTCGCGAGATTTTACAGAGCAGATGCGGGAATA
>NW_024701398.1:0-590 GCF_008729295.1 Plectropomus leopardus | reverse complement strand
GCCAAGTGCCATCTAGCTTTATTTTATTTGAGGGAAGGCAGACAACACTTGGCAGCTTAAACCCAAAACAATCTAGGCTGATAAATATTACTGCAAGCAAGTGGAAAACTATGCATTTTTGATTTTAGGGTGAACTGACCGTTTAACTCAGTGTGCATGTAAAACATGGAGACCTAGGTTGAGGCTTACTGGTATTCTGGGTTTTGGTAGTTATATATTAGTTTGTATTTATAATGTGAATCTAACTGAGGGAGCAGTGCAGTTATTATGTGAATCTAATTGACTGTGAATGTTTGACTCTCAAAACTGTTTTTCTGTAACACTGTAAGTCAGACTACTTTGGCAGCCGGTGGTCAGGGGTGCTGCGAGATCAATTGGTTTCTGCTGCTTTCCTTCTGCAGGAGCTGGCAAGTGCCAGATGGCTATTTCAGCATGGAGAAATTGGTGTGTGAATTGTACTCCTGCCAGAAAAAGCCAATCATTCAAGCAATCTCTTTTTTTTCTTTCTTCTTTATTACAATCTGAAGGTCGTGAGTTGTAAGAGGAGCAGATATAATTATTTTTAGAAAAGGAAGCTGAACCATATTTGA
>NW_024701397.1:0-987 GCF_008729295.1 Plectropomus leopardus | reverse complement strand
GAGCCACAAAAAAATTCACTGTGGTCATGAGATACGACGCTGAAGTTAGCTTTCGTTTCGTCCCCGAAGTCTAACACAAAAACCTTGAATCGGAATCTACGAATCTAAAACAAACTTCAGCGACGCTTAAAACATGGCTGCCGCTGAGTTTTGCTCCGGCGGTCGCCTGTCAAGCTAGCAGGAATTTAATTTGCTTTTTTTCTCTCTTTCAGTGGATTTACTGCCTCAATTATATGTGGACTGACTTACGAAGACGTCAACTCGTCGATATAACGTAAGACATTTTTATTTACCGATAACAGCGAGGGACGAATGAGTCTATTTAACTTTAGCTTTAGCCGAGGTTAGCCGCTGCAGCTAACGTTAGCTGTGTGGTTGTTTTTTAGATTAAATAAACTAATAAACTGTTTTAAATTCTACATTTCTGCGGTAAAATATTTATAACAATAAGCAGATGTCTAAACGCCAGATTCCGGGTGTAAACAGGGCTGACTCACTCTAAAGCGTTTTATTCAGTGGGGTCAGTTTGTGTTTGTTTGCAAAAATACACAAACAGAAATGATCCATAAACATAATTATAATTATACAAATGCAGCGTGAATATAAACAGTACAGACTCAGCTCCTCTCCAGGACTTTTTTAAAGCCTTAAAGACGTTCAAAGTAATTCATCTGAAAAATAAAGCTTTAATTCATATTAAATGTCTTAAATCAATCTTTCAAAAGTCTTAAAAATGTAAAGAGTTGAAAAAATGAGATTTTATAAACCTCACAGTACTTAAAAAAAAAACTTTTCTTAAAAATAAGAGTCATAAAAACTCTCGCCTGAAGCTGTAGAAACCCTGTTTAACCCTTTGAAACCTGAGCAGATTTCTTTGATTTGGTTAGATTTCTTTCTGAAACACAGGGGAAAATAGCAAGAAATGTCCCACAAATTACATGAAATTAGTAAAAGGTTACAAGAAAATTACCCCCAAAAAAGTAATCT
>NW_024701396.1:0-946 GCF_008729295.1 Plectropomus leopardus | reverse complement strand
TCCTCCTCTAATGAATCCGGATCTGGATCAGAAACAGACTCTCAGGTGACTCAGACGGATCGAGTGCCTGAAGAGAAAATAGCAGAGCCTGAAAATGAGAAGGAGACTCTTCCGGATGCACACCTGTCTCAGCCTCTGGACTACTTTGGGGAAAACCTCGCCTTTATTGACGAGTCTTCAGATGCCCAGAGTGGAAAACTACATCTTGATCCTCTGCTGGACACAACGCACTCCACCTGTGAACGCCCTCGCATCTCAAAGAGGAGACGCCAAAGAAGACCGGTTCCACAAAGAAGCCCTAAAATCAAAAGCTCCAACCATGTCAAGCCGAACGGAAACCCAAAACCAGTTCCAAATCTACCAGTGAAGCTTTAAGATTGACAGGAACTCGGCTGCTCGCACAAGTGTTGAGTGTTCATAATCTGCCAGAGGAGTTTATTTATTTGTGTATATGCACTTGCAGACACTTCAGATGAAAACATGTTGCAGAAGCCTTAGCCACTTGTGGTTTGCATTAAAGCTTTTAGCATGCGAGTGTGTATGTCTCAATCAAAGATGATGAAGTGATTTTTGTGCCAGTGTTCCCATTACTTTCTGAGGAGTTACTGCTCTCTGCTGGGCCAACACAGAAATGCACTACCACGCTCTCAACGGGAGGGTCCCCCGCCTTTTACTAATCCAAGAAACAAGCAGTGTGGTGCTCATGTTGATTGCTTTGGTCTGACAGCTGCTTTTGAATCCTGCCAACAATTAAACGGGTACTAAACAGGCTCTTGTACATTTTTGGTATATGTAACAAAACTTTTTTTAAACACTCTGTACAAGCATAATATTTGCATTTTGATGGCCAAATGTATTAATCCTACTGTGCTGCATACATGTAATAAAGATTTTTTTTAAATGAAGGCATGTTTAGCATATTATTACAAGTAAGCAGCTGTTTTGG
>NW_024701395.1:0-651 GCF_008729295.1 Plectropomus leopardus | reverse complement strand
TATATATGTTTAAAAAATGTGGAAATTCTTTTATATTTTAAGATTACACATAAACACTCTGACTGTCGATTTGTTGATCAGTAATAATGAGACAAATCTATCTCCACAGTTTTGTTTACTTACATTTATTATCTGTCATCTGTAAAACCTGCGCAATGGAAAGATTAAATAAAAAGAAAAAAAAACAACACGCACTCCAGGTCATGTTTTTCTCTGATTGTCGTCTGTGTCTCTCCCCTTCAGCCTTTATCCTGTGGTTCCTGGAAACGGACGCTTTATTTCGGAAAATGAGGTGGTTGTGGGGAACTACTGGTTTCCAAAGAGGGTAGGAAAGCAGAACCTGAGGCAACACGTAACTTCAGTTACTCCTTTAAAGAGTAACTTTGGCATTTTTCAGCCTGGACCCTATTTCTGCATGTGTATGTGTCTAAGAGACTGACGTCAACAACAATTTTATGCCTCTGGCGATGGCCGAAGCTCGTTTGTACGTCCCATTCTTCTGAACGAGATATCGCAGGAACACCTTGAGGGAAATCCTTAAACTTTGGCACAAATGTGGCAAAAATTTGGAATAGGGTCCAGGTTTAAAAATGCCAGAGTTACCCTTTAAAGATAGCGTGTTGTTTCACTTTGGTCAAATTGAACCTTCTT
>NW_024701394.1:0-1130 GCF_008729295.1 Plectropomus leopardus | reverse complement strand
ACATTGACTGTGACAGGTCACCTAGTGGAAATAGCATGTATTTCCACTAGGTGACCTGTCACAGTCAATGTAGCTGCTGATCACTGACATATCCCAGACTGTCAGCAGCTACACTCACACACTGACATATCCCAGACTGTCAGCAGCTACACTCACACACTGACATATCCCAGACTGTCAGCAGCTACACTCACACACTGAGGAGGAGGAGACTCAACATCATTCATTATTTCATCTAAAAACATAGTGGCATCATGACAAAAACCTGGCATTTAAAGGGTTAAAATTCTAAAAATTACTGAATATTTGATATTTATGAGTAGGACTGATGTTGGTTGAAAAAATAAAAGTCTCAATAAAAGCAGAAAAACATATTAATGTATAATATTTTTTTAAAGCTTGATTTTGAAAAGCGTGTTTTGTGCACAGAGCGACACCAGTGTGTGATATTAAAGCGGGCCTAAAGAGTTAAACGGGGTTCCTGTTAGGGGCTGTTCTTCAGTTGTCAGAGGAGGGGGGTGACACTCCCTCCCTGAGTGACTTGTGGAAGATGATTGGCCCTCCCTCCACCATAAATGAGTTGTTAGATTTAAACAAAACTTTGATGTGTGAACATTAAAATTGAAGACGAAATCCCGGAGTTGAAAAAATGCTCGGTGGTTTTTCCACTCCGTTTTTGGACGCATTTTAAATGAGATGTTGAATACAGTGATTTTGAGAAAATATCACTGTTTTAAGCACTGATTTGGTTATGTTTTGTTTTCTGATGGAATTGTAATTCCAAAATCGCCGATGCATTTTCTTCAAATGGCCAAAAGTTTAAAATACATTTTTTTTAAAAATTCCCTGAATGTTAAAGATTGGCAAAACTTTTAAAGAATAAAATCACCAAGTGATTTCTTTAAATTGTGCCCCAAAATTTTGAAGACAGAAGGAAAACAAAAAAAAATATGTGTGTGTGTGTGTGTGTGTGTGTGTGTGTGTGTGTTTTAGCGCTGCAACTACTGATTATTTTAGTAATTGGGTAATCAACCGATTATACTTGCGATTAATCGAGAAATTGGATATGTGCATGGAAATGTTTTCATTTAATTACTTTTGCTTTATTAAAGGGTAATAGTAACATACAG
>NW_024701392.1:0-735 GCF_008729295.1 Plectropomus leopardus | reverse complement strand
TGAGGTTCTCTCATGTTGTGCTCTTACGACTGCCAGGGCCCAACCACTTGCCTGCCATGCATCCTACAGCGCCTATATATACATATATCCATTCTCTTAAAGTTTATACTTAAGGGGCAGTTTACATGGCAACAATTCTTGCATGAAACGTTAAACTTTTGTTCTAGTTTGGCCTTTTGTTCACACAACACTGACATTTTGGGGGCCTGAAAATGCAATCTTTTTGAAACTGGGTTTCAGAGTGTAATCTTTTAAAAGTACCACCCCTTCTGTTGCTGTGTAAACTGGCAATGTGCGGATCCTGTGAGAACTGTGACGTCACGGCCGCACTTCGCACATGCAGGTATTCTTATGATGTGTCATTACGATGTCACGCTGCCAACTACTGGCCTGGCATGCATACTACAGGATTTTTGGTTGTTTTTGTGGATCTGGGGATCAGGAGGATCATTTTCACTATCATTCTCCCATCAAAAACATTTTCTCTCAGTAAAAGCTAGTTGGTTATTTTTTTCCATGGTATAAGTCTCTCTTATAATTTGAAACCATTTCAATTCTTTTTTTTATTTTACATTTTTTATAATTAAAAAAAAAACAACTTTCTACGTCATTGTTGTCTTTATGTCATTCTCGTTATGTATGATTTTTTATCATACTACTCTGCGTGTCCTACAAATTGCCCCGCTGGCACGAATAAAGTGTTTTGAATTGAATTGAAAACCAATTTTCAATAGT
>NW_024701391.1:0-527 GCF_008729295.1 Plectropomus leopardus | reverse complement strand
GTGTCATCTGACATTTTGTCAAACAAATGCTTTATCAATTAAACAATAAAAAATATAGTTGAATTAATAAATAATATTTGTGTTAGTTGTAGACCCAACTATATGCACATATGTTCATGCATAGATTATGTATATTTGATTACTGAGGTTTGACAGTGCTGGGAAGAGGACAACAGTGCTTGTCGTTAGAGGAAGCGCTGCCTGCGATACCGCACTCAGGGCTAAAACACACATTACGTTTCTCTCAGGTTACTATCGGACAAAACGTGCAGCGACATGTCTGATACATAAACATACAGGGCCGCGAGGAGCCTCAGCGTGTCAGCATCGATCCAGCGTGCAGTCATAAATATTTACTGAGAGTAGTGAAGCTGCTGCAGTCAGTGGGTACCTCTCACGCTTCAGGACACGTGCGCGTGTTAACACCTCATCCATCCGGCAAACCACCGTGTACAGCTGCAGAACATCGTGTTCCAGGAAAGCCCTGTCCTGTTATAGTCATACACACACACACACACACACACACA
>NW_024701390.1:0-570 GCF_008729295.1 Plectropomus leopardus | reverse complement strand
GTATTTATTGCCAATTTTTGATATTTTCTTAAAGCAAAATGGTAAATTTCTGTAAAAAATTGTACCACCAGAAAGTCAGGTGATGTAGTATAGAGCGCAACTCAGTCCATGGTGGGAGTAAGACGTGGCGGGTGAGGGGGTCAAATGTGAATTGAGTCCTGTGTGAATCAGCATTTTCTTGTTATTTTTAGACTTAGCTGACTTATTATTTTTCAGTTTTAAGGATGTATAAAGCTGCTGAATGCACACGGTTCAGACAAACCTCAGCGGGTAACTGAATAAGCCTGTTTGTTTTAACGTCATATTTCAATGTCACTAGGGACACCGAGGACTATACACTCAAGTGTAAATAGCTCCAATGGCTTTTTACATCCCAAATGCAAACAGCATTGTTGGCTACGGACACCTTGGTGCTAACAGCGTCTGCCCAAGCATGAGATCCACATAAAAATGGGCAAAAATGGTGGTTTCCAACTTATTATAATAATAATTCATAACAATGTTCTTTGATTAAGAACTCTGATCCACTGATCCACAATGATTGTAAAGTTACATTAGTAACATATAATA
>NW_024701389.1:0-610 GCF_008729295.1 Plectropomus leopardus | reverse complement strand
AAATCATTCTTCATCTTCATTTTCTTCCGTCAGATCTCTTTATTTTATTAATGTTTCTTTCATCTCTATGTTTAGGAAGACACGGCGCATGCGTGCAGTTAAATCCCAGTGGGTGTGTTACATCTGTAAACAGAGACGATCTTCGGCAGGGAGAAATGGCGTCTGATGATGCTCTGGCCGCTCTGGTGAGACTCAAACTCTCCTCTGACGCTTGTTTACCGCAAATCCCCGATGTTCACGGACCATATATGCGTGTTTGCCGTGAGCCGCTTCACGAAAGAGGCTGCAGGCACCCTGAAGAGTCTGTCTCTTTAAGGTTTAAAGGGTTAACTGGAGCAGCACGGCGAGCTAACTGTGCTAATGCTAGTTAGCAGAGAGGAAAACACGTGCGGAAACAGCATGCAGTCGTTTGTTGTAGTTTGTAACAAGTGAATCCCACACCAGTCCTCTTCGGCACATCTCTCAAGCTCCTCCACATTTGATGGTCTTCTGGCACGGACCCTGGCCTTCTCGCACGGACCCTGGCCTTCTCGCACGGATCCTGGTCTTCTGGCACGGACCCTGGTCTTCTGTCACGGATCCTGGTCTTCTGGCACGGACCCTGGTCTTC
>NW_024701388.1:0-655 GCF_008729295.1 Plectropomus leopardus | reverse complement strand
AAATGCTCACCTCTTTTAACCCAGGCTACATCTTTAACCACATCCGTGTGTCCGGCCACTGTCATCACCGCCTTGCCCTCAGCAGACCAGATCCTGGCTGTCTTGTCATATGAGCCTGTTAGGATCCTGCAAAAAAAAAAAAAAAAAGGCAAAACATCCCACTGTCAGCTCTGAGATTTATTGCAGATAAACAGCTCAGTGCAAAAGTCTCAGGTTGCCTTAAACTTTATTAGCTTATTATTATCACTAATGTTTATTTCTCTTTACTACTGTCATTTTACCATTCAGCATCTGCGTCCACAGAGCTAATCCAGTCGTCGTGCATCATGCACTCCTCAGGCTCTGGAGCCGTGATCCGCTCCACATACTCAATCTCCACCACTTCTTCCTGAAACACATACAGACGCACTGGTGTGTAAATATGAAAAACCGCATTCACTGACAGTTCAGTCCCCAAAAAAACAAGTATTCAGTGCCATTAATGGAGCAGGCGCACACAGCGAGGCTGCTCATACCGTCGATATGCCTTCTGTGTCCATGTGAGTGGACAGCGGCATTCGCAGGAACTGGCCCCTGACCAGGAAGTCGAACTCCACTTTGCTGTGAGATGCTGCGGAAACAGAAAAACAACATGTGCATTCAAGAGGTTACAATC
>NW_024701387.1:0-351 GCF_008729295.1 Plectropomus leopardus | reverse complement strand
TATCTATACACACACACACGCATAAAATAATTACTGGGATAATTACAGAACTAAATTAATTATTTTTTTCTGTCGAAATTTGGAATATAATTACTGAGCTTTTTCCCACAAGTGCTTGATCTTTCCATATCCCAATTACAATGTCATTAACTTCTACAAAAACAATAAGTTATACAATTTATTTTGATTATTTTGTAGTTTAAAATCAGGGTAAAGAGATGTGGTCAAGAGATAAAATATCTCATTTTTAATGCCACGTCTTTTATCCATCATTAGTTACACTTAAAAAATATTTTTAAAAACCAATGTATGATAAACTTTCAAACATACCGCATTTATAATAGTCTTCCG
>NW_024701386.1:0-515 GCF_008729295.1 Plectropomus leopardus | reverse complement strand
GGTCGGTTCTTTGAAACGGGCGTTTTTAATGAGCTGATGTCTTCTCATACTTCGTTTCCTTGACGCCGTGAGAACTGTGATAAATTACATACAAACAGTATATGTCATAAAATACAATGCATCGCATTGTATAAACATATGCAAATAAAACTTAACGAAAATGTGAAAGACTAATTAACAACAACAAAAAATACCTCATTGGCTACTGGTCGTGAAAAGAGGTCCGTTGGCTTCAAATTTGACAGTCACACTTAAACAACGTGAGCTGTGCGTTCACAACTTCCTCCTCTGTCCTTTAGTTAATACTGTCGTAGCCACTTAACAGCACAAAACAAGAAACTTTAGTTCCACCATGGGAACAACAAAAACATACACAATAAATTCATTAACCTGTAACTTATTTATCAGCTCAGTATAATACTTTAACACCTTTTAACCTGTTTTTAACCTTCAATAAATAAATAAATTATTTATTTATTAACTAAACCAATGAATTGACTAAAGAATTATGCCTA
>NW_024701385.1:0-920 GCF_008729295.1 Plectropomus leopardus | reverse complement strand
TGAAGCCTGAGCCAACTGGTTTGATTTCTCTCAAAACCACTGAAAAAAATGCATGAGCGACTTGTTCAGAGACGCTCAACAAATAGCAAGAAATTAGTAGATTTAGAAAATAATTTGAAAAGAAAAGCTAGAGAAAACTGTCTAGGAAAAAAGCTAGGTAATTTTTTTTAAATGATCACAAGTTACAAGATTACAGTTACAAAATTATTATATTTTTAAGCAATTTTCCAGGCCATTTTCTTGTTTTTTTACTAAATAATATTTTTTTAAAAAAATGTATTTATTTTGTTTTGTTTTATTACTAATTTTTAGGTACTTGTCTTGTACTTTTTATTCATTTCTTGCAAATTTTTGGGTCATTTCTTCCTCAGTCACCTCCACCTCAGTGGACATTTGTCTTTGGCTTCACTCAAACCAGCAAAGCTACAAACAATCACCATCAACAACACCTTAAAAAACACACAAATTTACAATATACCAGATACAAAAGAGCAAACAGGCAAGTAGACGCAATAAACTGCAGAAATATAAATAATGAAGAAAAGAGAGCACATCTGGAAATAGTGTTTTTCTCGTTTTTTCTTGACATTTTTCGAGTTGTTCTAAAAAATAATTTTCCAAATCGTTGAACTGTGAGCAGCAATCTGCTCACAGTTCAACGCTTTAAACACTTGTGACAGTGCAGTGACGTCACCCCACGATTCAAAGGGTTAACGGATGAAAAAACTGACCTCGACTTCTGGATTGAAACCTTTGAAGGAGATGCGGCCGAACTTCAGGTCCTCACAGGGAACAAAACTCTTCTCCTCGATGATCAGATTCCTGAGAGACGACAGCGACGACGGATGAGAAAAGACCTCAAACACTCACTGGGACACCACAGCACCTCCATATCATCAACAACAACAACAACAACAACA
>NW_024701384.1:0-995 GCF_008729295.1 Plectropomus leopardus | reverse complement strand
AGGTATATTATCAGCTGCATTATCGAATATTATTGTTTATACTAATATTTATATATTATTGGTTGAACTGCTGTATCACCCTCACAACGCTTCAGCTGCATTGTGGGAAATGTAGGCGTTAAAAATGGACCCTTAACTGGTGGATCAGATATTTATCCAAACATCATAGCGATGGGTTTCCCTGCGGAGCGTCTGGAGGGAGTCTACAGGAACAACATCGACGACGTCGTCCGGTGAGACGACCTCACGTGACGCAGTTCATCAATACACTGACTGACAATGAGGTCATTTTAACCACGTCTTTGTTTCACTCCGTCTGTCTCTGTCCATTTGTCTCTGTCTTTCTGTCTCTCAGGTTTTTAGACTCGAAGCACAAGAATCACTACAAGATCTACAATCTGTGAGTGTTTCATTTTTCTAAACGTCATTGAGTTTAATGTTACTTTTGAACTCATCTCAAGAGGAAATACTTTACTTTTTGGTGTAACATCTGTCTTTTTGTCCGTCTGTGTGTCCACAGATGTGCAGAGCGACACTACGACACGTCAAAGTTCAACTGTCGGGGTGAGTCATCCACGCGGCCGCAGACGGACTCAGACGGGTCTCATCTGTTGGCGTTGCGCCGGGTCAGACCGCGCCGCGTTCCTTTGTGTTTCCATCACCTGTTTGAACGTGCTGAGTGGAGCCGACATTGCACAGACCGCCTGTCAGTAGGTCGTGGCGACTTCAGATGAGCTTAGTCAACATTCTGCGGCGTTTTTAACCCTTTAAAATCTGACCTCAGGCATATGTCTGTGGGAGATTTTTGTTTGCATGAATGTTCATTCTTTCTGCAGCTGAAAGCTGAGGCTTCAGTCTACACTTTCATCATGTTGCACGCTCGTAATGACGTCACTGCGATACATCACATGTGGTGTAAACAAAGCGTTAATGTGCTGTGACATGAGAGGAATAAATGATGAGTCCATCCCAAGCTCCGAGGTGTCTGCACCTTC
>NW_024701383.1:0-1470 GCF_008729295.1 Plectropomus leopardus | reverse complement strand
ACTGTATGCAGTACACAGTGTACTGTGGTGTGTACTGTCAGTACTGTATGCAGTGTGTACTGCAGTGTGTACTGCAGTGTGTACTGTAGTGTGTACTGTAGTGTGTACTGCAGTGTGTACTGTAGTGTGTACTGTAGTGTGTACTGTGCGTCCTGAGCTGGTTTGACTTGGCTCACAGTCAGGGTGGATGACTCAGGCAGGGCGAGGTGGACATGTTGACCTTTGACCTCTCTGCTCACGCTCTCTCCGACTCCCTGCACCCAGCAGCTTCCTGTGTTTGTATCGTTTGTCTTTGTCCTTTTGTAAATAAATGTTTTCGTCTTGCATCCGTCCTGCTGCGTGTGTCCTCTCTTATGTTCGACAGCCGTAACACTTTAATCATCACGGCCCCGGGAGGCTTCATACGTCATAGATGAGTTTTGAAACAATAAATTCACAGATAAAAAAGCAGCCATCTCTCTTGTGCATTAGTGCATGTGTGTAATGTGTATGCAGAGCCCTGTAGTGCCGTCTATTGGCGTATCTATGGCAACATAAAGGACACACGGAAACATGAGGACAGAGACGTTAACGACATTTGAAACATACGTTTAAATACGTAAACATGCATTCATTTTCGTACACAAAGGGCGAATACATGAGGTCGATATTCAAACATTTAACCTGCAGAAAGAAAAACGTAAAAATCATTTTGACGCAGACGTGTCCGTCAGTCCGCCGTCTTCAGTCTGTGAAAACAGTTTTTTTAATGTCCTCTGATGACATCACTGTGATGTCATTTACAAACAAAATAACCAAATATATTTTTCACCATCAGTTTATTGACACAGTTTCCATGATTTATGACATTTCTGCTGCGACTCGACAACTCGGGGATCAATGAAATTTCACAATTTCCCACTCATGATTTCGACTTTGAAGGGCCGTCCGAGTGCTTGGAACTCGAAAATACGATATTTATGAGGAGCACGTGAAGGCAGCATATAAGCAATCTTATATTAAAACAGTTATATGTTTCCAGATTCATCCTCATTTATATGTTCAGATCACAGCAAGTTCACTTGAAATGACAAAATATTATTTTTATCACCATGACGTCAGCAAACACCACCACAAACCAAAATTCAGTTGACAGTTTTACAGTTTTTACTGGAAGAGCAGCTGTCACTCTAACAGCAGCTACTACATGAATTTCTCACATTTAAACTAAACCAGAAGCCTCTGGATTTAAATTTAGAAATAATAAAAATATTAATGTCATTATTTTGACTTGTTTGTGATGTGTGTGTGTGTGTGTGTGTGTGTGTGTGTGTGTGTGTTTTGTAACTGTCCTTTAAGTTGTTGACTTTTTCCTCCTCATGTTAAAAGTTTATCATGTTTTTTTTAACATAAAGTATTTCAAATATGTATTCTTGGTACAAAAGCACAAGTTATCATAATGTTACTCGATAGCAGAAAAACTTTGAAAAT
>NW_024701382.1:0-415 GCF_008729295.1 Plectropomus leopardus | reverse complement strand
TGACCTTGGAACACCAATTTTGAATCAGTTCATTGTTGAGTCCAAGTGAACGTTTGTGCCAAATTTGAGGAAAACTCCCTTTAAAGTTTTCTTCCAGATTCAAGAAGGTTTATTGTAAATCCAAAATATGAGGTTCATGAAAAGGTCCTGGTAAGCACAAATAAAACAGGACACTTAAATCTAAATCCAGCAGAAACAAATACATTCACTGAAATAAAATAATAGTCTAAGATTAATAATAGTGCAAGGATAAAAACAGTACAAACTCAAAGTGCAAATGCATTAAGAAGTATAAATATTTAAGTATTAATGCCCATGAAAGTATTTGGTGTGCGGTAGAGTTTGTGAGTTTTTACAGCTTCTGGGTATTGTGTTCATGAGAATTAGAGGGATGCAAGGTCACGTTGACCTTGAC
>NW_024701381.1:0-379 GCF_008729295.1 Plectropomus leopardus | reverse complement strand
GCCTTCTTGAGATATTGCTATTACAAGAATGAGATGGATGCAAGGTTACAGTGACCTTGACCTTTACACACCAAAATCTAATTAGTTTATCACCGATTTTAAGTGATCAGGTTGTCAAATTTAAAGAAATTACCATAAGGTGTTTGTGAGATATAACGTTTGCAAGAATGAGATGGATGTAAGGTCATAGTGACCTTGATCTTTTACCATCAAATCTAATCAGTTCATCCTTGGTTCCAGGTGTACCTTTGTGCCATATTAGAAAAAAAATACTCAAGGTATTCTTGAGATATAATGCTCACAAGAATGAGACATATAAGGGCACAGTGACCTTGGCCTCTGACCTCTGACCACGTCAGACCTTGGCCTTCAGCCCAAT
>NW_024701380.1:0-716 GCF_008729295.1 Plectropomus leopardus | reverse complement strand
TGAGTTGAAGTTGAACGTTCTCCTTAAAAACCAAGCCGTCAAACCGAGACCTTACAATCTTTTTTGTCCATCCTTCTTTCTATCTCTCATGTCAGCTTCCTCTTTGTTGTTCCATCGTTATTTGGCACATTTTATGTCTCTGACTTCCTGACTTTCTGTCATCGACATGGCCCCTTTGGTTTGTTTCTGGTTGGGGACAAAGAAGTTCTCTGTAGTTTGACTTTATTGGTTTAAGTTACAAAGCCATCTCACTGTGTCTCTGCTCTTTTTTAAAACCAACTTTTGTGCCTGAATGTCTCCAGACTCAGTGAACTTGATGAGACAGACGTCTGGCTATGCAAGATTAGGTTTCGTGTTCATTCAGGCATTCGATTGTGTGCAAGACTGTTTGTCATGCAGAGTGCTTAGGAGAAGTATGGCATGTCCTGTTTGGGCAGAGCAGAGCCCCAAGAGCCCTGAGTAAGGACAATCCTGCACACAACGGGAGAAAAATAAGCTGAGTGTGTTTTGGCTTCAGATGACAATGTTTTCTGATGCTTCAGACTCGATTTCATGATGACGATTGTTCAATAATTTACTTGTGTTTACTATAACCCTGTTAACCTGAATATTTCCTGTAAGCTGTGGTTGAGGTGGGTGAAAAACGGTTCTTTTTGACCGAGACATTGCTGCTTTTCCAGTGGGGTTGTACCCCAAAACTCGGGTATTTTAAGACA
>NW_024701379.1:0-876 GCF_008729295.1 Plectropomus leopardus | reverse complement strand
AACCATTTTGCTCAGGTTTCAGTAGTTTAGTAGTAGTTAGTAGTTAGTAGTAGTTAGTAGTTTGCATTTGAAAGGCATCTGAATGCAGCTCAAGAAAACAGATGCCAGTCCAGGTTTCAAACGACAGGATGGAGCGTTGGATATGATGGATATGAATTAGAGTAAGAAACAATGTGATGGCCATCCAGAGGAATGCTGTTCCCCATAAGAAATCAAATTCGTGTAAAAATCCATAAGGATGTCACTGGAATGCTGCTGTATTTTTGAAACTACGTACAGTACTGTATTTCATGATGCTGCCTCGTGGAGACAAAGCTACTTTTGATCTTTAAACTAGCTGTAGGTGTACAAAATGCCAGAGGTAAAGTGTACATTGGAATTGTGTGTGTGTGTGTTTGTGTGGATTAGCCAGCAGCTGTTGTACTTAAGACATCCGTAGGCGAACTCTCTGATCTGGATTAGCTGAAGTGAAGATGACACAACCTCATTCTCCTCTCTCTCTCTCTCTCTCTCTCGCTCTCTCACTCTCACACACACACACACACACACACAGTGTACATACATTCATATTCCGTTGCTGTCGACGGCTCCCTTTCTTTTTTTTCAGTTTTCTCTTTTTCTGTCTTTTTTCAGACACACACAGAGCTCAAAGACCAAGTCAGACACAAATGCTCAGCCATTTATTTGTAAGCTCATTCATCCATATGCTTTCTACAAGCTGTGACTGGAGCAGAGTGGACCGCTCAGTCCCGGAATATCTAATCTTCCTGAGACGGTTCTGTAGATTTACTAAACAGACTCGAAATTAAATGTTTAATTATCTCATAAGCAGCACTTTACTCATCCTAATTAATGTAATTTCACATGGAGAGAGTC
>NW_024701378.1:0-872 GCF_008729295.1 Plectropomus leopardus | reverse complement strand
GCGATCGGGCCCCGCCGTTCTGTCACAATCCTGGGAATAGTGTGTAGGCTCAACAGTAGATCCACCATCAGCGTCTGTCTCGGTGATGTGGAATGACGTGGCTCCTTTTACGAAATCCGTATTTTCTTTTTTGATGACAAAATGTGGGGACTATCAGACTGTCAGAAGTTAGCCGCCGAGAGCCTGAGCAGAGGAACGAGTGAGACGACTCCGATGACAGCGTTTCTTTGGATTTATTGTGGTAAACAGTTGTATCAAACATTTCCGGACAAGTTGTACGGTAGCACACAGGTGTTCAACAACATAGCAAACAGCGGTAACATCCGTGTTCCAGCACCACGTCACCTGAAGTGACGACATAAGGTGAGTAATGATAATAAAAATAAGCTGTCAACTACAAAAAAAAATGCATAAAATTGTCATGATATAATATGTCATCGAAAAATTCCTTAAAATATCACAGGAGAGAACATCAATCAAAATTTATAAAAACGTTATAGTAGCCTATATTATGACATCAGAAAATGCACAAAAACGCCATAGTATTGTATGTTGTCCAAAAATTAATAAAATGCCATAGTATAAAATGTTTTCCAAAATACCATAGAAGTAATACTACAGTATTTTGGTAAAAAATAGCAGAAAACATCAAGTGTGTCCTGACATGAAAAAAACTCATGTTGTCCAAAACAGCATAAAAACGTTATAGTAGAGTATGTCTTCCAAAATAGCTCAAAAACGTCAAAGTATAGTATGTTGTTCAAAAATGTTTGAAAATTGTCATGGTATAGTATGTCTTCAGCAAAATTGTCAAAACATCATAGTATAGTATGTTGCTGAAAAAAAACCCCAGAAAATTGTCATAGTAAAAT
>NW_024701377.1:0-502 GCF_008729295.1 Plectropomus leopardus | reverse complement strand
GAGCACAGGGATGTTCATCAGTGTACTTGGTACCAGAACACCTGAGGCCAGAGATCTATGATCGACTTTGTGGTCGTATCATCAGGTCTGCAGTGGAGCTATAAGCTGATCAACACCTGGTGCTGGACAGACCTAGTAAACCCAAAAATAGAGCAAGGGTGGAAAAAGGAGGCCTTTCAGGCTTGGTTGGCCCAGGGGTCTCCTAAAGGAGTGTACAGGTACTGGCTGGCCAGAAGGGCTGCAGCTGAGGCGGTCGCCAAAGCAAAAACTTGTGCTGGAGGAGTTCGAGAAGTCTGTGGAGAAGGACTGTCGGTCGGCCTCAAAGAAGTTCTGGCAAACCGTGAGACTCCGGATGGGACAGCAGGGTTTGTGTCTCAGGCTGTCATCAGCAGGGGGGAACTGCTAATCATCCTAATATCACAGGATGTGTTCATGGACCGTCGTAAATTTGAAAATCCAATGATAATTTCTGTTCTTACACTTGCTGGCTTTAAAAAAAGTA
>NW_024701376.1:0-431 GCF_008729295.1 Plectropomus leopardus | reverse complement strand
ATGTTAAGAGATAATGTCACTAGCAGGAGGGCAAGCACGCCCCCCCCTTACATAACCCTCACATTCAGGAGTCCAGCAGTTCAGGAGCCTGCTTCAAGATTCAATAAAGTCTGCAAAGGATGTTGCCAATGACCGTAGAAACCTCCTGAGCTTTCTTCTGTCGCCACCCTCAGGCAAAAAGTTCCACCTGATGAACAACTGCAACCCTGAGTGAATTAATGAAGCATAACATTTATAAACTGTCTATAGTTGTAAGGGTCTGGATCCTGAGACCTGTATATAGCTCATTCCCGCTGCACAAAAAATATGCTAACACCCGCTAACATCTGGCTTTAATACATGACAATGTGCGTGATCGGCATTCACATCCAGGTCAAATGACTCTTTGTGGACTCGGGTTTTTATTGCCTTCGGCTCCAATCAGCATTGAT